>NW_027618121.1:0-84595 GCF_964187855.1 Myxine glutinosa | reverse complement strand
TCGCACATGTGTTAGTGAAGGAAACCACTTTTCGCACTTGTGTTAGTGTTGAAAAACCACTTTTCGCACTTGTGTTGGTGCAGGAAACCACTTTTGCACTTGTATTAGTGTGGAAAAACCACTTTTCGCACTTGTGTTAGTGTTGAAAAACCACTTTTCGCACTTGTGTTGGTGCAGGAAACCACTTTTGCACTTGTATTAGTGTGGCAAAAACACTTTTTGCACTTGTGATAGTGTTGAAAAACCACTTTTCGCACTTGTGTTAGTGTTGAAAACCACTTTTCGCACTTGTGTTGGTGCAGGAAACCACTTTTGCACTTGTATCAGTGTGGAAAAACCACTTTTCGCACTTGTGTTAGTGTTGAAAAACCACTTTTCGAACTTGTGTTAGTGTTGAAAAACCACTTTTCGCACTTGTGTTAGTGTTGAAAAACCACTTCGCACTTGTGTTGGTTCAGGAAACCACTTTTGCACTTGTATTAGTGTGGAAAAAACACTTTTTGCACTTGTGATAGTGTTGAAAAACCACTTTTCGCACTTGTGTTAGTGTTGAAAAACCACTTTTCGCACTCGTGTTGGTGCAGGAAACCACTTTTGCACTTGTATTAGTGTGGAAAAACCACTTTTCGCACTTGTGTTAGTGTTGAAAAACCACTTTTCGCACTTGTGTTAGTGTTGAAAAACCACTTTTTGCACTTGTGTTAGTGTTGAAAAACCACTTTTGGCACTTGTGTTGGTGCAGGAAACCACTTTTGCACTTGTATTAGTGTGGAATAAACACTTTTTGCACTTGTGATAGTGTTGAAAAACCACTTTTCGCACTTGTGTTAGTGTTGAAAAACCACTTTCCACACTTGTGTTGGTGCAGGAAACCACTTTTGCACTTGTATTAGTGTGGGAAAAGCACTTTTTGCACTTGTGATAGTGTTGAAAACCCACTTTTCGCACATGTGTTAGTGAAGGAAACCACTTTTCGCACTTGTGTTCGTGCAGGAAACCACTTTTGCACTTGTATTAGTGTGGAAAAAACACTTTTGCACTTGTGATAGTGTTGAAAAACCACTTTTCACACTTGTGTTAGTGTTGAAAAACCACTTTTCGCACTTGTGTTGGTGCAGGAAACCACTTTTGCACTTGTATTAGTGTGGAAAAAACACTTTTTGCACTTGTGATAGTGTTGAAAAACCACTTTTCACACTTGTGTCAGTGTTGAAAAACCACTTTTCGCACTTGTGTTGGTGCAGGAAACCACTTTTGCACTTGTATTAGTGTGGAAAAACCACTTTTCACACCTGTGTTAGTGTTGAAAAACCACTTTTCGCACTTGTGTTAGTGTTGAAAAACCACTTTTCGCACTTGTGTTGGTGCAGAAAACCACTATTGCACTTGTATTAGTGTGGAAAAAACACTTTTTGCACTTGTGATAGTGTTGAAAAGCCACTTTTCGCACTTGTGTTAGTGTTGAAAAACCACTTTTCGCACTTGTGTTGGTGCAGGAAACCACTTTTGCACTTGTATTAGTGTGGAAAAACCACTTTTCGCACTTGTGTTAGTGTTGAAAAACCACTTTGCGCACTTGTGTTAGTGTTGAAAAACCATTTTTCGCACTTGTGTTAGTGTTGAAAAACCACTTTTCGCACTTGTGTTGGTGCAGGAAAGCACTTTTGCACTTGTATTAGTGTGGAAAAAACACTTTTCGCACTTGTGATCGTGTTGAAAAACCACTTTTCGCACTTGTGTTAGTGTAGAAAAACCACTTTTCGCACTTGTGTTAGTGTTGAAAAACCACTTTCCACACTTGTGTTGGTGCAGGAAACCACTTTTGCACTTGTATTAGTGTGGAAAAAACACTTTTTGCACTTGTATTAGTGTGGAAAAACCACTTTTTGCACTTGTGATAGTGTTGAAAACCCACTTTTCGCACATGTGTTAGTGAAGGAAACCACTTTTCGCACTTGTATTGGTGCAGGAAACCACTTTTGCACTTGTATTAGTGTGGAAAAAACACTTTTTGCACTTGTGATAGTGTTGAAAAACCACTTTTCGCGCTTGTGTTAGTGTTGAAAATCTCCTTTTCGCAGTTGTGTTGGTGCAGGAAACCACTTTTGCACTTGTATTAGTGTGGACAAAACACTTTTGCACTTGTGATAGTGTTGAAAAACCACTTTTCGCACTTGTGTTAGTGTTGAAAAACCACTTTTGGCACTTGTGTTGGTGCAGGAAACCACTTTTGCACATGTATTAGTGTGGAAAAACCACTTTTCGCACTTGTGTTAGTGTTGAAAAACCACTTTTCGCACTTGTGTTAGTGTTGAAAAACCACTTTTCGCACTTGTGTTGGTGCAGGAAACCACTTTTGCACTTGTATTAGTGTGGAAAAACCACTTTTCGCACTTGTGTTAGTGTTGAAAAACCACTTTTCGCACTTGTGTTGGTGCAGGAAACCACTTTTGCACTTGTATTAGTGTGGCAAAAACACTTTTTGCACTTGTGATAGTGTTGAAAAACCACTTTTCGCACTTGTGTTAGTGTTGAAAACCACTTTTCGCACTTGTGTTGGTGCAGGAAACCACTTTTGCACTTGTATCAGTGTGGAAAAACCACTTTTCGCACTTGTGTTAGTGTTGAAAAACCACTTTTCGAACTTGTGTTAGTGTTGAAAAACCACTTTTCGCACTTGTGTTAGTGTTGAAAAACCACTTCGCACTTGTGTTGGTGCAGGAAACCACTTTTGCACTTGTATTAGTGTGGAAAAAACACTTTTTGCACTTGTGATAGTGTTGAAAAACCACTTTTCGCACTTGTGTTAGTGTTGAAAAACCACTTTTCGCACTCGTGTTGGTGCAGGAAACCACTTTTGCACTTGTATTAGTGTGGAAAAACCACTTTTCGCACTTGTGTTAGTGTTGAAAAACCACTTTTCGCACTTGTGTTAGTGTTGAAAAACCACTTTTTGCACTTGTGTTAGTGTTGAAAAACCACTTTTGGCACTTGTGTTGGTGCAGGAAACCACTTTTGCACTTGTATTAGTGTGGAATAAACACTTTTTGCACTTGTGATAGTGTTGAAAAACCACTTTTCGCACTTGTGTTAGTGTTGAAAAACCACTTTCCACACTTGTGTTGGTGCAGGAAACCACTTTTGCACTTGTATTAGTGTGGGAAAAGCACTTTTTGCACTTGTGATAGTGTTGAAAACCCACTTTTCGCACATGTGTTAGTGTTGAAAAACCACTTCGCACTTGTGTTCGTGCAGGAAACCACTTTTGCACTTGTATTAGTGTGGAAAAAACACTTTTGCACTTGTGATAGTGTTGAAAAACCACTTTTCGCACTTGTGTTAGTGTTGAAAAACCACTTTTCGCACTCGTGTTGGTGCAGGAAACCACTTTTGCACTTGTATTAGTGTGGAAAAACCACTTTTCGCACTTGTGTTAGTGTTGAAAAACCACTTTTCGCACTTGTGTTAGTGTTGAAAAACCACTTTTTGCACTTGTGTTAGTGTTGAAAAACCACTTTTGGCACTTGTGTTGGTGCAGGAAACCACTTTTGCACTTGTATTAGTGTGGAATAAACACTTTTTGCACTTGTGATAGTGTTGAAAAACCACTTTTCGCACTTGTGTTAGTGTTGAAAAACCACTTTCCACACTTGTGTTGGTGCAGGAAACCACTTTTGCACTTGTATTAGTGTGGGAAAAGCACTTTTTGCACTTGTGATAGTGTTGAAAACCCACTTTTCGCACATGTGTTAGTGAAGGAAACCACTTTTCGCACTTGTGTTCGTGCAGGAAACCACTTTTGCACTTGTATGAGTGTGGAAAAAACACTTTTGCACTTGTGATAGTGTTGAAAAACCACTTTTCACACTTGTGTTAGTGTTGAAAAACCACTTTTCGCACTTGTGTTGGTGCAGGAAACCACTTTTGCACTTGTATTAGTGTGGAAAAAACACTTTTTGCACTTGTATTAGTGTGGAAAAACCACTTTTTGCACTTGTGATAGTGTTGAAAACCCACTTTTCGCACATGTGTTAGTGAAGGAAACCACTTTTCGCACTTGTATTGGTGCAGGAAACCACTTTTGCACTTGTATTAGTGTGGAAAAAACACTTTTTGCACTTGTGATAGTGTTGAAAAACCACTTTTCGCGCTTGTGTTAGTGTTGAAAATCTCCTTTTCGCAGTTGTGTTGGTGCAGGAAACCACTTTTGCACTTGTATTAGTGTGGACAAAACACTTTTGCACTTGTGATAGTGTTGAAAAACCACTTTTCGCACTTGTGTTAGTGTTGAAAAACCACTTTTGGCACTTGTGTTGGTGCAGGAAACCACTTTTGCACATGTATTAGTGTGGAAAAACCACTTTTCGCACTTGTGTTAGTGTTGAAAAACCACTTTTCGCACTTGTGTTAGTGTTGAAAAACCACTTTTCGCACTTGTGTTGGTGCAGGAAACCACTTTTGCACTTGTATTAGTGTGGAAAAACCACTTTTCGCACTTGTGTGAGTGTTGAAAAACCACTTTTCGCACTTGTGTTGGTGCAGGAAACCACTTTTGCACTTGTATTAGTGTGGCAAAAACACTTTTTGCACTTGTGATAGTGTTGAAAAACCACTTTTCGCACTTGTGTTAGTGTTGAAAACCACTTTTCGCACTTGTGTTGGTGCAGGAAACCACTTTTGCACTTGTATCAGTGTGGAAAAACCACTTTTCGCACTTGTGTTAGTGTTGAAAAACCACTTTTCGAACTTGTGTTAGTGTTGAAAAACCACTTTTCGCACTTGTGTTAGTGTTGAAAAACCACTTCGCACTTGTGTTGGTGCAGGAAACCACTTTTGCACTTGTATTAGTGTGGAAAAACCACTTTTCACACCTGTGTTAGTGTTGAAAAACCACTTTTCGCACTTGTGTTAGTGTTGAAAAACCACTTTTCGCACTTGTGATAGTGTTGAAAAACCACTTTTCACACTTGTGTCAGTGTTGAAAAACCACTTTTCGCACTTGTGTTGGTGCAGGAAACCACTTTTGCACTTGTATTAGTGTGGAAAAACCACTTTTCACACCTGTGTTAGTGTTGAAAAACCACTTTTCGCACTTGTGTTAGTGTTGAAAAACCACTTTTCGCACTTGTGTTGGTGCAGAAAACCACTATTGCACTTGTATTAGTGTGGAAAAAACACTTTTTGCACTTGTGATAGTGTTGAAAAGCCACTTTTCGCACTTGTGTTAGTGTTGAAAAACCACTTTTCGCACTTGTGTTGGTGCAGGAAACCACTTTTGCACTTGTATTAGTGTGGAAAAACCACTTTTCGCACTTGTGTTAGTGTTGAAAAACCACTTTGCGCACTTGTGTTAGTGTTGAAAAACCATTTTTCGCACTTGTGTTAGTGTTGAAAAACCACTTTTCGCACTTGTGTTGGTGCAGGAAAGCACTTTTGCACTTGTATTAGTGTGGAAAAAACACTTTTCGCACTTGTGATCGTGTTGAAAAACCACTTTTCGCACTTGTGTTAGTGTAGAAAAACCACTTTTCGCACTTGTGTTAGTGTTGAAAAACCACTTTCCACACTTGTGTTGGTGCAGGAAACCACTTTTGCACTTGTATTAGTGTGGAAAAAACACTTTTTGCACTTGTATTAGTGTGGAAAAACCACTTTTTGCACTTGTGATAGTGTTGAAAACCCACTTTTCGCACATGTGTTAGTGAAGGAAACCACTTTTCGCACTTGTATTGGTGCAGGAAACCACTTTTGCACTTGTATTAGTGTGGAAAAAACACTTTTTGCACTTGTGATAGTGTTGAAAAACCACTTTTCGCGCTTGTGTTAGTGTTGAAAATCTCCTTTTCGCAGTTGTGTTGGTGCAGGAAACCACTTTTGCACTTGTATTAGTGTGGACAAAACACTTTTGCACTTGTGATAGTGTTGAAAAACCACTTTTCGCACTTGTGTTAGTGTTGAAAAACCACTTTTGGCACTTGTGTTGGTGCAGGAAACCACTTTTGCACATGTATTAGTGTGGAAAAACCACTTTTCGCACTTGTGTTAGTGTTGAAAAACCACTTTTCGCACTTGTGTTAGTGTTGAAAAACCACTTTTCGCACTTGTGTTGGTGCAGGAAACCACTTTTGCACTTGTATTAGTGTGGAAAAACCACTTTTCGCACTTGTGTTAGTGTTGAAAAACCACTTTTCGCACTTGTGTTGGTGCAGGAAACCACTTTTGCACTTGTATTAGTGTGGCAAAAACACTTTTTGCACTTGTGATAGTGTTGAAAAACCACTTTTCGCACTTGTGTTAGTGTTGAAAACCACTTTTCGCACTTGTGTTGGTGCAGGAAACCACTTTTGCACTTGTATCAGTGTGGAAAAACCACTTTTCGCACTTGTGTTAGTGTTGAAAAACCACTTTTCGAACTTGTGTTAGTGTTGAAAAACCACTTTTCGCACTTGTGTTAGTGTTGAAAAACCACTTCGCACTTGTGTTGGTGCAGGAAACCACTTTTGCACTTGTATTAGTGTGGAAAAAACACTTTTTGCACTTGTGATAGTGTTGAAAAACCACTTTTCGCACTTGTGTTAGTGTTGAAAAACCACTTTTCGCACTCGTGTTGGTGCAGGAAACCACTTTTGCACTTGTATTAGTGTGGAAAAACCACTTTTCGCACTTGTGTTAGTGTTGAAAAACCACTTTTCGCACTTGTGTTAGTGTTGAAAAACCACTTTTTGCACTTGTGTTAGTGTTGAAAAACCACTTTTGGCACTTGTGTTGGTGCAGGAAACCACTTTTGCACTTGTATTAGTGTGGAATAAACACTTTTTGCACTTGTGATAGTGTTGAAAAACCACTTTTCGCACTTGTGTTAGTGTTGAAAAACCACTTTCCACACTTGTGTTGGTGCAGGAAACCACTTTTGCACTTGTATTAGTGTGGGAAAAGCACTTTTTGCACTTGTGATAGTGTTGAAAACCCACTTTTCGCACATGTGTTAGTGTTGAAAAACCACTTCGCACTTGTGTTCGTGCAGGAAACCACTTTTGCACTTGTATTAGTGTGGAAAAAACACTTTTGCACTTGTGATAGTGTTGAAAAACCACTTTTCGCACTTGTGTTAGTGTTGAAAAACCACTTTTCGCACTCGTGTTGGTGCAGGAAACCACTTTTGCACTTGTATTAGTGTGGAAAAACCACTTTTCGCACTTGTGTTAGTGTTGAAAAACCACTTTTCGCACTTGTGTTAGTGTTGAAAAACCACTTTTTGCACTTGTGTTAGTGTTGAAAAACCACTTTTGGCACTTGTGTTGGTGCAGGAAACCACTTTTGCACTTGTATTAGTGTGGAATAAACACTTTTTGCACTTGTGATAGTGTTGAAAAACCACTTTTCGCACTTGTGTTAGTGTTGAAAAACCACTTTCCACACTTGTGTTGGTGCAGGAAACCACTTTTGCACTTGTATTAGTGTGGGAAAAGCACTTTTTGCACTTGTGATAGTGTTGAAAACCCACTTTTCGCACATGTGTTAGTGAAGGAAACCACTTTTCGCACTTGTGTTCGTGCAGGAAACCACTTTTGCACTTGTATGAGTGTGGAAAAAACACTTTTGCACTTGTGATAGTGTTGAAAAACCACTTTTCACACTTGTGTTAGTGTTGAAAAACCACTTTTCGCACTTGTGTTGGTGCAGGAAACCACTTTTGCACTTGTATTAGTGTGGAAAAAACACTTTTTGCACTTGTATTAGTGTGGAAAAACCACTTTTTGCACTTGTGATAGTGTTGAAAACCCACTTTTCGCACATGTGTTAGTGAAGGAAACCACTTTTCGCACTTGTATTGGTGCAGGAAACCACTTTTGCACTTGTATTAGTGTGGAAAAAACACTTTTTGCACTTGTGATAGTGTTGAAAAACCACTTTTCGCGCTTGTGTTAGTGTTGAAAATCTCCTTTTCGCAGTTGTGTTGGTGCAGGAAACCACTTTTGCACTTGTATTAGTGTGGACAAAACACTTTTGCACTTGTGATAGTGTTGAAAAACCACTTTTCGCACTTGTGTTAGTGTTGAAAAACCACTTTTGGCACTTGTGTTGGTGCAGGAAACCACTTTTGCACATGTATTAGTGTGGAAAAACCACTTTTCGCACTTGTGTTAGTGTTGAAAAACCACTTTTCGCACTTGTGTTAGTGTTGAAAAACCACTTTTCGCACTTGTGTTGGTGCAGGAAACCACTTTTGCACTTGTATTAGTGTGGAAAAACCACTTTTCGCACTTGTGTGAGTGTTGAAAAACCACTTTTCGCACTTGTGTTGGTGCAGGAAACCACTTTTGCACTTGTATTAGTGTGGCAAAAACACTTTTTGCACTTGTGATAGTGTTGAAAAACCACTTTTCGCACTTGTGTTAGTGTTGAAAACCACTTTTCGCACTTGTGTTGGTGCAGGAAACCACTTTTGCACTTGTATCAGTGTGGAAAAACCACTTTTCGCACTTGTGTTAGTGTTGAAAAACCACTTTTCGAACTTGTGTTAGTGTTGAAAAACCACTTTTCGCACTTGTGTTAGTGTTGAAAAACCACTTCGCACTTGTGTTGGTGCAGGAAACCACTTTTGCACTTGTATTAGTGTGGAAAAAACACTTTTTGCACTTGTGATAGTGTTGAAAAACCACTTTTCGCACTTGTGTTAGTGTTGAAAAACCACTTTTCGCACTCGTGTTGGTGCAGGAAACCACTTTTGCACTTGTATTAGTGTGGAAAAACCACTTTTCGCACTTGTGTTAGTGTTGAAAAACCACTTTTCGCACTTGTGTTAGTGTTGAAAAACCACTTTTTGCACTTGTGTTAGTGTTGAAAAACCACTTTTGGCACTTGTGTTGGTGCAGGAAACCACTTTTGCACTTGTATTAGTGTGGAATAAACACTTTTTGCACTTGTGATAGTGTTGAAAAACCACTTTTCGCACTTGTGTTATTGTTGAAAAACCACTTTCCACACTTGTGTTGGTGCAGGAAACCACTTTTGCACTTGTATTAGTGTGGGAAAAGCACTTTTTGCACTTGTGATAGTGTTGAAAACCCACTTTTCGCACATGTGTTAGTGAAGGAAACCACTTTTCGCACTTGTGTTCGTGCAGGAAACCACTTTTGCACTTGTATTAGTGTGGAAAAAACACTTTTGCACTTGTGATAGTGTTGAAAAACCACTTTTCACACTTGTGTTAGTGTTGAAAAACCACTTTTCGCACTTGTGTTGGTGCAGGAAACCACTTTTGCACTTGTATTAGTGTGGAAAAACCACTTTTCACACTTGTGTCAGTGTTGAAAAACCACTTTTCGCACTTGTGTTGGTGCAGGAAACCACTTTTGCACTTGTATTAGTGTGGACAAAACACTTTTGCACTTGTGATAGTGTTGAAAAACCACTTTTCGCACTTGTGTTAGTGTTGAAAAACCACTTTTGGCACTTGTGTTGGTGCAGGAAACCACTTTTGCACATGTATTAGTGTGGAAAAACCACTTTTCGCACTTGTGTTAGTGTTGAAAAACCACTTTTCGCACTTGTGTTAGTGTTGAAAAACCACTTTTCGCACTTGTGTTGGTGCAGGAAACCACTTTTGCACTTGTATTAGTGTGGAAAAACCACTTTTCGCACTTGTGTTAGTGTTGAAAAACCACTTTTCGCACTTGTGTTGGTGCAGGAAACCACTTTTGCACTTGTATTAGTGTGGCAAAAACACTTTTTGCACTTGTGATAGTGTTGAAAAACCACTTTTCGCACTTGTGTTAGTGTTGAAAACCACTTTTCGCACTTGTGTTGGTGCAGGAAACCACTTTTGCACTTGTATCAGTGTGGAAAAACCACTTTTCGCACTTGTGTTAGTGTTGAAAAACCACTTTTCGAACTTGTGTTAGTGTTGAAAAACCACTTTTCGCACTTGTGTTAGTGTTGAAAAACCACTTCGCACTTGTGTTGGTGCAGGAAACCACTTTTGCACTTGTATTAGTGTGGAAAAAACACTTTTTGCACTTGTGATAGTGTTGAAAAACCACTTTTCGCACTTGTGTTAGTGTTGAAAAACCACTTTTCGCACTCGTGTTGGTGCAGGAAACCACTTTTGCACTTGTATTAGTGTGGAAAAACCACTTTTCGCACTTGTGTTAGTGTTGAAAAACCACTTTTCGCACTTGTGTTAGTGTTGAAAAACCACTTTTTGCACTTGTGTTAGTGTTGAAAAACCACTTTTGGCACTTGTGTTGGTGCAGGAAACCACTTTTGCACTTGTATTAGTGTGGAATAAACACTTTTTGCACTTGTGATAGTGTTGAAAAACCACTTTTCGCACTTGTGTTAGTGTTGAAAAACCACTTTCCACACTTGTGTTGGTGCAGGAAACCACTTTTGCACTTGTATTAGTGTGGGAAAAGCACTTTTTGCACTTGTGATAGTGTTGAAAACCCACTTTTCGCACATGTGTTAGTGAAGGAAACCACTTTTCGCACTTGTGTTCGTGCAGGAAACCACTTTTGCACTTGTATTAGTGTGGAAAAAACACTTTTGCACTTGTGATAGTGTTGAAAAACCACTTTTCACACTTGTGTTAGTGTTGAAAAACCACTTTTCGCACTTGTGTTGGTGCAGGAAACCACTTTTGCACTTGTATTAGTGTGGAATAAACACTTTTTGCACTTGTGATAGTGTTGAAAAACCACTTTTCGCACTTGTGTTAGTGTTGAAAAACCACTTTCCACACTTGTGTTGGTGCAGGAAACCACTTTTGCACTTGTATTAGTGTGGGAAAAGCACTTTTTGCACTTGTGATAGTGTTGAAAACCCACTTTTCGCACATGTGTTAGTGAAGGAAACCACTTTTCGCACTTGTGTTGGTGCAGGAAACCACTTTTGCACTTGTATTAGTGTGGCAAAAACACTTTTTGCACTTGTGATAGTGTTGAAAAACCACTTTTCGCACTTGTGTTTTTTTTTTTTTTTTTTTTTTTTTTTTGTATACAAGGTCGAGGCTCGTGAAAGAGCGAACATTAATCACACAGAAAGACAAACCGACACATAAAACATATAACATAGGGAGCGGTAGACAAGATGGGGAGAGAGGGGGAAGGACACAAACACAACATTTGAGAGCAGTGACCGAGAGACATGGAGACATCGAGAGATCTGAGAGAGGGCGAGGGCTTGGGGGGGGGGGGGCGTGGGAAGGGGGCGGTGGGAGAGGTATAAAACATATGGACACTGCCAGGACTTCCAGGAAAGAAGTTGGAATTTCAAACAAGGTGGATCTGGGGTGAATTAACGGGGGTAGAAAAGATCAAGGTTTTGGATGGGGGAAGATAAGAGATGGTGGTGAACAGCTGTTTTAAAGACCTGGAGGGAGGAGTGGGATTGAAGGGAGTGAGGGAGTTTGTTCCAGAGGCGGGAGAAAAGAGGAATGAAAGAGTGAAGGTGAGCAGAGAGCCGAGATTTCGGCAGTTTAACCATCAGAGGGTTGCTGGCAGATCTTGTGCGACCTGTAGGAATATTTGGGGGACAGAGCACAGAGAGAGCTGGGGGTGCAAGGCCGGAGAGGAGTCGGTAGAAGACAGAAAGACCACCTACCTGCCTGCGGTGAGTGAGTGAAAGGCCCTCAGAGATAGCTTCATCGCGGGAGATTCCAATAATTCTGAAAGCTTTGGTTTCAACAGCGTGAAGCCGAGCTAGGTGTGAGGCAGGAGCACCGGCCCATAGGGGAGAACAGTATTCCATTGAGCTGCGGATGAAAGCCTTGTATGTGGTGAGGAGCTCAGGTGTGCCGAGGAAGGACTTCGCACGACGGAGGATGCCCAGTCGGCGACTGGCTTTGGAGGCCAGCTTGGAAATGTGGTTTTCCCAAGAAAGATCATGGCAGATAGTGAGACCCAAAATCTTGAGCGACAGAACTTCTTGGAGAGGATTGTTGAGAAAGTAGATGGGAGGGTTGTCCAGTCGATCTTTTCGGAGAGACATAACTTTTCGGAGTGTTAGTGTTGAAAAACCACTTTTCGAACTTGTGTTAGTGTTGAAAAACCACTTTTCGCACTTGTGTTAGTGTTGAAAAACCACTTCGCACTTGTGTTGGTGCAGGAAACCACTTTTGCACTTGTATTAGTGTGGAAAAAACACTTTTTGCACTTGTGATAGTGTTGAAAAACCACTTTTCGCACTTGTGTTAGTGTTGAAAAACCACTTTTCGCACTCGTGTTGGTGCAGGAAACCACTTTTGCACTTGTATTAGTGTGGAAAAACCACTTTTCGCACTTGTGTTAGTGTTGAAAAACCACTTTTCGCACTTGTGTTAGTGTTGAAAAACCACTTTTTGCACTTGTGTTGGTGCAGAAAACCACTTTTGCACTTGTATTAGTGTGGAATAAACACTTTTTGCACTTGTGATAGTGTTGAAAACCCACTTTTCGCACATGTGTTAGTGAAGGAAACCACTTTTCGCACTTGTGTTGGTGCAGGAAACCACTTTTGCACTTGTATTAGTGTGGAAAAACCACTTTTCGCACTTGTGTTAGTGTTGAAAAACCACTTTGCGCACTTGTGTTAGTGTTGAAAAACCATTTTTCGCACTTGTGTTAGTGTTGAAAAACCACTTTTCGCACTTGTGTTGGTGCAGGAAAGCACTTTTGCACTTGTATTAGTGTGGAAAAAACACTTTTCGCACTTGTGATCGTGTTGAAAAACCACTTTTCGCACTTGTGTTAGTGTAGAAAAACCACTTTTCGCACTTGTGTTAGTGTTGAAAAACCACTTTCCACACTTGTGTTGGTGCAGGAAACCACTTTTGCACTTGTATTAGTGTGGAAAAAACACTTTTTGCACTTGTATTAGTGTGGAAAAACCACTTTTTGCACTTGTGATAGTGTTGAAAACCCACTTTTCGCACATGTGTTAGTGAAGGAAACCACTTTTCGCACTTGTATTGGTGCAGGAAACCACTTTTGCACTTGTATTAGTGTGGAAAAAACACTTTTTGCACTTGTGATAGTGTTGAAAAACCACTTTTCGCGCTTGTGTTAGTGTTGAAAATCTCCTTTTCGCAGTTGTGTTGGTGCAGGAAACCACTTTTGCACTTGTATTAGTGTGGACAAAACACTTTTGCACTTGTGATAGTGTTGAAAAACCACTTTTCGCACTTGTGTTAGTGTTGAAAAACCACTTTTGGCACTTGTGTTGGTGCAGGAAACCACTTTTGCACATGTATTAGTGTGGAAAAACCACTTTTCGCACTTGTGTTAGTGTTGAAAAACCACTTTTCGCACTTGTGTTAGTGTTGAAAAACCACTTTTCGCACTTGTGTTGGTGCAGGAAACCACTTTTGCACTTGTATTAGTGTGGAAAAACCACTTTTCGCACTTGTGTTAGTGTTGAAAAACCACTTTTCGCACTTGTGTTGGTGCAGGAAACCACTTTTGCACTTGTATTAGTGTGGCAAAAACACTTTTTGCACTTGTGATAGTGTTGAAAAACCACTTTTCGCACTTGTGTTAGTGTTGAAAACCACTTTTCGCACTTGTGTTGGTGCAGGAAACCACTTTTGCACTTGTATCAGTGTGGAAAAACCACTTTTCGCACTTGTGTTAGTGTTGAAAAACCACTTTTCGAACTTGTGTTAGTGTTGAAAAACCACTTTTCGCACTTGTGTTAGTGTTGAAAAACCACTTCGCACTTGTGTTGGTGCAGGAAACCACTTTTGCACTTGTATTAGTGTGGAAAAAACACTTTTTGCACTTGTGATAGTGTTGAAAAACCACTTTTCGCACTTGTGTTAGTGTTGAAAAACCACTTTTCGCACTCGTGTTGGTGCAGGAAACCACTTTTGCACTTGTATTAGTGTGGAAAAACCACTTTTCGCACTTGTGTTAGTGTTGAAAAACCACTTTTCGCACTTGTGTTAGTGTTGAAAAACCACTTTTTGCACTTGTGTTAGTGTTGAAAAACCACTTTTGGCACTTGTGTTGGTGCAGGAAACCACTTTTGCACTTGTATTAGTGTGGAATAAACACTTTTTGCACTTGTGATAGTGTTGAAAAACCACTTTTCGCACTTGTGTTAGTGTTGAAAAACCACTTTCCACACTTGTGTTGGTGCAGGAAACCACTTTTGCACTTGTATTAGTGTGGGAAAAGCACTTTTTGCACTTGTGATAGTGTTGAAAACCCACTTTTCGCACATGTGTTAGTGTTGAAAAACCACTTCGCACTTGTGTTCGTGCAGGAAACCACTTTTGCACTTGTATTAGTGTGGAAAAAACACTTTTGCACTTGTGATAGTGTTGAAAAACCACTTTTCGCACTTGTGTTAGTGTTGAAAAACCACTTTTCGCACTCGTGTTGGTGCAGGAAACCACTTTTGCACTTGTATTAGTGTGGAAAAACCACTTTTCGCACTTGTGTTAGTGTTGAAAAACCACTTTTCGCACTTGTGTTAGTGTTGAAAAACCACTTTTTGCACTTGTGTTAGTGTTGAAAAACCACTTTTGGCACTTGTGTTGGTGCAGGAAACCACTTTTGCACTTGTATTAGTGTGGAATAAACACTTTTTGCACTTGTGATAGTGTTGAAAAACCACTTTTCGCACTTGTGTTAGTGTTGAAAAACCACTTTCCACACTTGTGTTGGTGCAGGAAACCACTTTTGCACTTGTATTAGTGTGGGAAAAGCACTTTTTGCACTTGTGATAGTGTTGAAAACCCACTTTTCGCACATGTGTTAGTGAAGGAAACCACTTTTCGCACTTGTGTTCGTGCAGGAAACCACTTTTGCACTTGTATGAGTGTGGAAAAAACACTTTTGCACTTGTGATAGTGTTGAAAAACCACTTTTCACACTTGTGTTAGTGTTGAAAAACCACTTTTCGCACTTGTGTTGGTGCAGGAAACCACTTTTGCACTTGTATTAGTGTGGAAAAAACACTTTTTGCACTTGTATTAGTGTGGAAAAACCACTTTTTGCACTTGTGATAGTGTTGAAAACCCACTTTTCGCACATGTGTTAGTGAAGGAAACCACTTTTCGCACTTGTATTGGTGCAGGAAACCACTTTTGCACTTGTATTAGTGTGGAAAAAACACTTTTTGCACTTGTGATAGTGTTGAAAAACCACTTTTCGCGCTTGTGTTAGTGTTGAAAATCTCCTTTTCGCAGTTGTGTTGGTGCAGGAAACCACTTTTGCACTTGTATTAGTGTGGACAAAACACTTTTGCACTTGTGATAGTGTTGAAAAACCACTTTTCGCACTTGTGTTAGTGTTGAAAAACCACTTTTGGCACTTGTGTTGGTGCAGGAAACCACTTTTGCACATGTATTAGTGTGGAAAAACCACTTTTCGCACTTGTGTTAGTGTTGAAAAACCACTTTTCGCACTTGTGTTAGTGTTGAAAAACCACTTTTCGCACTTGTGTTGGTGCAGGAAACCACTTTTGCACTTGTATTAGTGTGGAAAAACCACTTTTCGCACTTGTGTGAGTGTTGAAAAACCACTTTTCGCACTTGTGTTGGTGCAGGAAACCACTTTTGCACTTGTATTAGTGTGGCAAAAACACTTTTTGCACTTGTGATAGTGTTGAAAAACCACTTTTCGCACTTGTGTTAGTGTTGAAAACCACTTTTCGCACTTGTGTTGGTGCAGGAAACCACTTTTGCACTTGTATCAGTGTGGAAAAACCACTTTTCGCACTTGTGTTAGTGTTGAAAAACCACTTTTCGAACTTGTGTTAGTGTTGAAAAACCACTTTTCGCACTTGTGTTAG
The DNA here is from genome assembly GCF_964187855.1 of Myxine glutinosa. NCBI lineage: Eukaryota > Metazoa > Chordata > Myxini > Myxiniformes > Myxinidae > Myxine > Myxine glutinosa. Next base: position 68,818 of record NW_027618121.1, on the reverse strand, counting down.
TGTTGAAAAACCACTTCGCACTTGTGTTGGTGCAGGAAACCACTTTTGCACTTGTATTAGTGTGGAAAAAACACTTTTTGCACTTGTGATAGTGTTGAAAAACCACTTTTCGCACTTGTGTTAGTGTTGAAAAACCACTTTTCGCACTCGTGTTGGTGCAGGAGAAACCACTTTTGCACTTGTATTAGTGTGGAAAAACCACTTTTCGCACTTGTGTTAGTGTTGAAAAACCACTTTTCGCACTTGTGTTAGTGTTGAAAAACCACTTTTGCACTTGTGTTAGTGTTGAAAAACCACTTTTGGCACTTGTGTTGGTGCAGGAAACCACTTTTGCACTTGTATTAGTGTGGAATAAACACTTTTTGCACTTGTGATAGTGTTGAAAAACCACTTTTCGCACTTGTGTTATTGTTGAAAAACCACTTTCCACACTTGTGTTGGTGCAGGAAACCACTTTTGCACTTGTATTAGTGTAGGAAAAGCACTTTTTGCACTTGTGATAGTGTTGAAAACCCACTTTTCGCACATGTGTTAGTGAAGGAAACCACTTTTCGCACTTGTGTTCGTGCAGGAAACCACTTTTGCACTTGTATTAGTGTGGAAAAAACACTTTTGCACTTGTGATAGTGTTGAAAAACCACTTTTCACACTTGTGTTAGTGTTGAAAAACCACTTTTCGCACTTGTGTTGGTGCAGGAAACCACTTTTGCACTTGTATTAGTGTGGAAAAACCACTTTTCACACTTGTGTCAGTGTTGAAAAACCACTTTTCGCACTTGTGTTGGTGCAGGAAACCACTTTTGCACTTGTATTAGTGTGGACAAAACACTTTTGCACTTGTGATAGTGTTGAAAAACCACTTTTCGCACTTGTGTTAGTGTTGAAAAACCACTTTTGGCACTTGTGTTGGTGCAGGAAACCACTTTTGCACATGTATTAGTGTGGAAAAACCACTTTTCGCACTTGTGTTAGTGTTGAAAAACCACTTTTCGCACTTGTGTTAGTGTTGAAAAACCACTTTTCGCACTTGTGTTGGTGCAGGAAACCACTTTTGCACTTGTATTAGTGTGGAAAAACCACTTTTCGCACTTGTGTTAGTGTTGAAAAACCACTTTTCGCACTTGTGTTGGTGCAGGAAACCACTTTTGCACTTGTATTAGTGTGGCAAAAACACTTTTTGCACTTGTGATAGTGTTGAAAAACCACTTTTCGCACTTGTGTTAGTGTTGAAAACCACTTTTCGCACTTGTGTTGGTGCAGGAAACCACTTTTGCACTTGTATCAGTGTGGAAAAACCACTTTTCGCACTTGTGTTAGTGTTGAAAAACCACTTTTCGAACTTGTGTTAGTGTTGAAAAACCACTTTTCGCACTTGTGTTAGTGTTGAAAAACCACTTCGCACTTGTGTTGGTGCAGGAAACCACTTTTGCACTTGTATTAGTGTGGAAAAAACACTTTTTGCACTTGTGATAGTGTTGAAAAACCACTTTTCGCACTTGTGTTAGTGTTGAAAAACCACTTTTCGCACTCGTGTTGGTGCAGGAAACCACTTTTGCACTTGTATTAGTGTGGAAAAACCACTTTTCGCACTTGTGTTAGTGTTGAAAAACCACTTTTCGCACTTGTGTTAGTGTTGAAAAACCACTTTTTGCACTTGTGTTAGTGTTGAAAAACCACTTTTGGCACTTGTGTTGGTGCAGGAAACCACTTTTGCACTTGTATTAGTGTGGAATAAACACTTTTTGCACTTGTGATAGTGTTGAAAAACCACTTTTCGCACTTGTGTTAGTGTTGAAAAACCACTTTCCACACTTGTGTTGGTGCAGGAAACCACTTTTGCACTTGTATTAGTGTGGGAAAAGCACTTTTTGCACTTGTGATAGTGTTGAAAACCCACTTTTCGCACATGTGTTAGTGAAGGAAACCACTTTTCGCACTTGTGTTCGTGCAGGAAACCACTTTTGCACTTGTATTAGTGTGGAAAAAACACTTTTGCACTTGTGATAGTGTTGAAAAACCACTTTTCACACTTGTGTTAGTGTTGAAAAACCACTTTTCGCACTTGTGTTGGTGCATGAAACCACTTTTGCACTTGTATTAGTGTGGAAAAACCACTTTTCACACTTGTGTCAGTGTTGAAAAACCACTTTTCGCACTTGTGTTGGTGCAGGAAACCACTTTTGCACTTGTATTAGTGTGGAAAAACCACTTTTCACACCTGTGTTAGTGTTGAAAAACCACTTTTCGCACTTGTGTTAGTGTTGAAAAACCACTTTTCGCACTTGTGTTGGTGCAGAAAACCACTATTGCACTTGTATTAGTGTGGAAAAAACACTTTTTGCACTTGTGATAGTGTTGAAAAACCACTTTTCGCACTTGTGTTAGTGTTGAAAAACCACTTTTCGCACTTGTGTTGGTGCAGGAAACCACTTTTGCACTTGTATTAGTGTGGAAAAACCACTTTTCGCACTTGTGTTAGTGTTGAAAAACCACTTTGCGCACATGTGTTAGTGTTGAAAAACCATTTTTCGCACTTGTGTTAGTGTTGAAAAACCACTTTTCGCACTTGTGTTGGTGCAGGAAACCACTTTTGCACTTGTATTAGTGTGGAAAAAACACTTTTCGCACTTGTGATCGTGTTGAAAAACCACTTTTCGCACTTGTGTTAGAGTAGAAAAACCACTTTTCGCACTTGTGTTAGTGTTGAAAAACCACTTTCCACACTTGTGTTGGTGCAGGAAACCACTTTTGCACTTGTATTAGTGTGGAAAAAACACTTTTTGCACTTGTATTAGTGTGGAAAAACCACTTTTTGCACTTGTGATAGTGTTGAAAACCCACTTTTCGCACATGTGTTAGTGAAGGAAACCACTTTTCGCACTTGTATTGGTGCAGGAAACCACTTTTGCACTTGTATTAGTGTGGAAAAAACACTTTTTGCACTTGTGATAGTGTTGAAAAACCACTTTTCGTGCTTGTGTTAGTGTTGAAAATCTCCTTTTCGCAGTTGTGTTGGTGCAGGAAACCACTTTTGCACTTGTATTAGTGTGGACAAAACACTTTTGCACTTGTGATAGTGTTGAAAAACCACTTTTCGCACTTGTGTTAGTGTTGAAAAACCACTTTTCACACTTGTGTTGGTGCAGGAAACCACTTTTGCACATGTATTAGTGTGGAAAAACCACTTTTCGCACTTGTGTTAGTGTTGAAAAACCACTTTTCGCACTTGTGTTAGTGTTGAAAAACCACTTTTCGCACTTGTGTTGGTGCAGGAAACCACTTTTGCACTTGTATTAGTGTGGAAAAACCACTTTTCGCACTTGTGTTAGTGTTGAAAAACCACTTTTCGCACTTGTGTTGGTGCAGGAAACCACTTTTGCACTTGTATTAGTGTGGCAAAAACACTTTTTGCACTTGTGATAGCGTTGAAAAACCACTTTTCGCACTTGTGTTAGTGTTGAAAACCACTTTTCGCACTTGTGTTGGTGCAGGAAACCACTTTTGCACTTGTATCAGTGTGGAAAAACCACTTTTCGCACTTGTGTTAGTGTTGAAAAACCACTTTTCGAACTTGTGTTAGTGTTGAAAAACCACTTTTCGCACTTGTGTTAGTGTTGAAAAACCACTTCGCACTTGTGTTGGTGCAGGAAACCACTTTTGCACTTGTATTAGTGTGGAAAAAACACTTTTTGCACTTGTGATAGTGTTGAAAAACCACTTTTCGCACTTGTGTTAGTGTTGAAAAACCACTTTTCGCACTTGTGTTAGTGTTGAAAAACCACTTTTCACACTTGTGTTGGTGCAGGAAACCACTTTTGCACTTGTATTAGTGTGGAAAAACCACTTTTCGCACTTGTGTTAGTGTTGAAAAACCACTTTTCGCACTTGTGTTAGTGTTGAAAAACCACTTTTCGCACTTGTGTTGGTGCAGGAAACCACTTTTGCACTTGTATTAGTGTGGAAAAACCACTTTTTGCACTTGTGATAGTGTTGAAAACCCACTTTTCGCACATGTGTTAGTGAAGGAAACCACTTTTCGCACTTGTATTGGTGCAGGAAACCACTTTTGCACTTGTATTAGTGTGGAAAAAACACTTTTTGCACTTGTGATAGTGTTGAAAAACCACTTTTCGCGCTTGTGTTAGTGTTGAAAATCCACTTTTCGCACTTGTGTTGGTGCAGGAAACCACTTTTGCACTTGTATTAGTGTGGAAAAAACACTTTTGCACTTGTGATAGTGTTGAAAAACCACTTTTCGCACTTGTGTTAGTGTTGAAAAACCACTTTTTACACTTGTATTAGTGTGGCAAAAACACTTTTTGCACTTGTGATAGTGTTGAAAAACCACTTTTCGCACTTGTGTTAGTGTTGAAAACCACTTTTCGCACTTGTGTTGGTGCAGGAAACCACTTTTGCACTTGTATCAGTGTGGAAAAACCACTTTTCGCACTTGTGTTAGTGTTGAAAAACCACTTTTCGCACTTGTGTTAGTGTTGAAAAACCACTTTTCACACTTGTGTTAGTGTTGAAAAACCACTTTTCACACTTGTGTTGGTGCAGGAAACCACTTTTGCACTTGTATTAGTGTGGAAAAACCACTTTTCGAACCACTGAAAAACCACTTTTCGCACTTGTGTTAGTGTTGAAAAACCACTTTTCGCACCTGTGTTAGTGTTGAAAAACCACTTTTCGCACTTGTGTTGGTGCAGGAAACCACTTTTGCACTTGTATTAGTGTGGAAAAAACACTTTTTGCACTTGTGATAGTGTTGAAAAACCACTTTTCGCACTTGTGTTAGTGTTGAAAAACCACTTTTCACACTTGTGTTAGTGTTGAAAAACCACTTTTCACACTTGTGTTGGTGCAGGAAACCACTTTTGCACTTGTATTAGTGTGGAAAAACCACTTTTCGCACTTGTGTTAGTGTTGAAAAACCACTTTTCGCACTTGTGTTAGTGTTGAAAAACCACTTTTCGCACTTGTGTTGGTGCAGGAAACCACTTTTGCACTTGTATTAGTGTGGAAAAACCACTTTTTGCACTTGTGATAGTGTTGAAAACCCACTTTTCGCACATGTGTTAGTGAAGGAAACCACTTTTCGCACTTGTATTGGTGCAGGAAACCACTTTTGCACTTGTATTAGTGTGGAAAAAACACTTTTTGCACTTGTGATAGTGTTGAAAAACCACTTTTCGCGCTTGTGTTAGTGTTGAAAATCCACTTTTCGCACTTGTGTTGGTGCAGGAAACCACTTTTGCACTTGTATTAGTGTGGAAAAAACACTTTTGCACTTGTGATAGTGTTGAAAAACCACTTTTCGCACTTGTGTTAGTGTTGAAAAACCACTTTCCACACTTGTGTTGGTGCAGGAAACCACTTTTGCACTTGTATTAGTGTGGGAAAAGCACTTTTTGCACTTGTGATAGTGTTGAAAACCCACTTTTCGCACATGTGTTAGTGAAGGAAACCACTTTTCGCACTTGTGTTCGTGCAGGAAACCACTTTTGCACTTGTATTAGTGTGGAAAAAACACTTTTGCACTTGTGATAGTGTTGAAAAACCACTTTTCACACTTGTGTTAGTGTTGAAAAACCACTTTTCGCACTTGTGTTGGTGCAGGAAACCACTTTTGCACTTGTATTAGTGTGGAAAAAACACTTTTTGCACTTGTGATAGTGTTGAAAAACCACTTTTCACACTTGTGTCAGTGTTGAAAAACCACTTTTCGCACTTGTGTTGGTGCAGGAAACCACTTTTGCACTTGTATTAGTGTGGAAAAACCACTTTTCACACCTGTGTTAGTGTTGAAAAACCACTTTTCGCACTTGTGTTAGTGTTGAAAAACCACTTTTCGCACTTGTGTTGGTGCAGAAAACCACTATTGCACTTGTATTAGTGTGGAAAAAACACTTTTTGCACTTGTATTAGTGTGGAAAAAACACTTTTCGCACTTGTGATCGTGTTGAAAAACCACTTTTCGCACTTGTGTTAGAGTAGAAAAACCACTTTTCGCACTTGTGTTAGTGTTGAAAAACCACTTTCCACACTTGTGTTGGTGCAGGAAACCACTTTTGCACTTGTATTAGTGTGGAAAAAACACTTTTTGCACTTGTATTAGTGTGGAAAAACCACTTTTTGCACTTGTGATAGTGTTGAAAACCCACTTTTCGCACATGTGTTAGTGAAGGAAACCACTTTTCGCACTTGTATTGGTGCAGGAAACCACTTTTGCACTTGTATTAGTGTGGAAAAAACACTTTTTGCACTTGTGATAGTGTTGAAAAACCACTTTTCGTGCTTGTGTTAGTGTTGAAAATCTCCTTTTCGCAGTTGTGTTGGTGCAGGAAACCACTTTTGCACTTGTATTAGTGTGGACAAAACACTTTTGCACTTGTGATAGTGTTGAAAAACCACTTTTCGCACTTGTGTTAGTGTTGAAAAACCACTTTTCACACTTGTGTTGGTGCAGGAAACCACTTTTGCACATGTATTAGTGTGGAAAAACCACTTTTCGCACTTGTGTTAGTGTTGAAAAACCACTTTTCGCACTTGTGTTAGTGTTGAAAAACCACTTTTCGCACTTGTGTTGGTGCAGGAAACCACTTTTGCACTTGTATTAGTGTGGAAAAACCACTTTTCGCACTTGTGTTAGTGTTGAAAAACCACTTTTCGCACTTGTGTTGGTGCAGGAAACCACTTTTGCACTTGTATTAGTGTGGCAAAAACACTTTTTGCACTTGTGATAGCGTTGAAAAACCACTTTTCGCACTTGTGTTAGTGTTGAAAACCACTTTTCGCACTTGTGTTGGTGCAGGAAACCACTTTTGCACTTGTATCAGTGTGGAAAAACCACTTTTCGCACTTGTGTTAGTGTTGAAAAACCACTTTTCGAACTTGTGTTAGTGTTGAAAAACCACTTTTCGCACTTGTGTTAGTGTTGAAAAACCACTTCGCACTTGTGTTGGTGCAGGAAACCACTTTTGCACTTGTATTAGTGTGGAAAAAACACTTTTTGCACTTGTGATAGTGTTGAAAAACCACTTTTCGCACTTGTGTTAGTGTTGAAAAACCACTTTTCGCACTTGTGTTAGTGTTGAAAAACCACTTTTCACACTTGTGTTGGTGCAGGAAACCACTTTTGCACTTGTATTAGTGTGGAAAAACCACTTTTCGCACTTGTGTTAGTGTTGAAAAACCACTTTTCGCACTTGTGTTAGTGTTGAAAAACCACTTTTCGCACTTGTGTTGGTGCAGGAAACCACTTTTGCACTTGTATTAGTGTGGAAAAACCACTTTTTGCACTTGTGATAGTGTTGAAAACCCACTTTTCGCACATGTGTTAGTGAAGGAAACCACTTTTCGCACTTGTATTGGTGCAGGAAACCACTTTTGCACTTGTATTAGTGTGGAAAAAACACTTTTTGCACTTGTGATAGTGTTGAAAAACCACTTTTCGCGCTTGTGTTAGTGTTGAAAATCCACTTTTCGCACTTGTGTTGGTGCAGGAAACCACTTTTGCACTTGTATTAGTGTGGAAAAAACACTTTTGCACTTGTGATAGTGTTGAAAAACCACTTTTCGCACTTGTGTTAGTGTTGAAAAACCACTTTTTACACTTGTATTAGTGTGGCAAAAACACTTTTTGCACTTGTGATAGTGTTGAAAAACCACTTTTCGCACTTGTGTTAGTGTTGAAAACCACTTTTCGCACTTGTGTTGGTGCAGGAAACCACTTTTGCACTTGTATCAGTGTGGAAAAACCACTTTTCGCACTTGTGTTAGTGTTGAAAAACCACTTTTCGCACTTGTGTTAGTGTTGAAAAACCACTTTTCGCACCTGTGTTAGTGTTGAAAAACCACTTTTCGCACTTGTGTTGGTGCAGGAAACCACTTTTGCACTTGTATTAGTGTGGAAAAAACACTTTTTGCACTTGTGATAGTGTTGAAAAACCACTTTTCGCACTTGTGTTAGTGTTGAAAAACCACTTTTCACACTTGTGTTAGTGTTGAAAAACCACTTTTCACACTTGTGTTGGTGCAGGAAACCACTTTTGCACTTGTATTAGTGTGGAAAAACCACTTTTCGCACTTGTGTTAGTGTTGAAAAACCACTTTTCGCACTTGTGTTAGTGTTGAAAAACCACTTTTCGCACTTGTGTTGGTGCAGGAAACCACTTTTGCACTTGTATTAGTGTGGAAAAACCACTTTTTGCACTTGTGATAGTGTTGAAAACCCACTTTTCGCACATGTGTTAGTGAAGGAAACCACTTTTCGCACTTGTATTGGTGCAGGAAACCACTTTTGCACTTGTATTAGTGTGGAAAAAACACTTTTTGCACTTGTGATAGTGTTGAAAAACCACTTTTCGCGCTTGTGTTAGTGTTGAAAATCCACTTTTCGCACTTGTGTTGGTGCAGGAAACCACTTTTGCACTTGTATTAGTGTGGAAAAAACACTTTTGCACTTGTGATAGTGTTGAAAAACCACTTTTCGCACTTGTGTTAGTGTTGAAAAACCACTTTCCACACTTGTGTTGGTGCAGGAAACCACTTTTGCACTTGTATTAGTGTGGGAAAAGCACTTTTTGCACTTGTGATAGTGTTGAAAACCCACTTTTCGCACATGTGTTAGTGAAGGAAACCACTTTTCGCACTTGTGTTCGTGCAGGAAACCACTTTTGCACTTGTATTAGTGTGGAAAAAACACTTTTGCACTTGTGATAGTGTTGAAAAACCACTTTTCACACTTGTGTTAGTGTTGAAAAACCACTTTTCGCACTTGTGTTGGTGCAGGAAACCACTTTTGCACTTGTATTAGTGTGGAAAAAACACTTTTTGCACTTGTGATAGTGTTGAAAAACCACTTTTCACACTTGTGTCAGTGTTGAAAAACCACTTTTCGCACTTGTGTTGGTGCAGGAAACCACTTTTGCACTTGTATTAGTGTGGAAAAACCACTTTTCACACCTGTGTTAGTGTTGAAAAACCACTTTTCGCACTTGTGTTAGTGTTGAAAAACCACTTTTCGCACTTGTGTTGGTGCAGAAAACCACTATTGCACTTGTATTAGTGTGGAAAAAACACTTTTTGCACTTGTGATAGTGTTGAAAAGCCACTTTTCGCACTTGTGTTAGTGTTGAAAAACCACTTTTCGCACTTGTGTTGGTGCAGGAAACCACTTTTGCACTTGTATTAGTGTGGAAAAACCACTTTTCGCACTTGTGTTAGTGTTGAAAAACCACTTTGCGCACTTGTGTTAGTGTTGAAAAACCATTTTTCGCACTTGTGTTAGTGTTGAAAAACCACTTTTCGCACTTGTGTTGGTGCAGGAAAGCACTTTTGCACTTGTATTAGTGTGGAAAAAACACTTTTCGCACTTGTGATCGTGTTGAAAAACCACTTTTCGCACTTGTGTTAGTGTAGAAAAACCACTTTTCGCACTTGTGTTAGTGTTGAAAAACCACTTTCCACACTTGTGTTGGTGCAGGAAACCACTTTTGCACTTGTATTAGTGTGGAAAAAACACTTTTTGCACTTGTATTAGTGTGGAAAAACCACTTTTTGCACTTGTGATAGTGTTGAAAACCCACTTTTCGCACATGTGTTAGTGAAGGAAACCACTTTTCGCACTTGTATTGGTGCAGGAAACCACTTTTGCACTTGTATTAGTGTGGAAAAAACACTTTTTGCACTTGTGATAGTGTTGAAAAACCACTTTTCGCGCTTGTGTTAGTGTTGAAAATCTCCTTTTCGCAGTTGTGTTGGTGCAGGAAACCACTTTTGCACTTGTATTAGTGTGGACAAAACACTTTTGCACTTGTGATAGTGTTGAAAAACCACTTTTCGCACTTGTGTTAGTGTTGAAAAACCACTTTTGGCACTTGTGTTGGTGCAGGAAACCACTTTTGCACATGTATTAGTGTGGAAAAACCACTTTTCGCACTTGTGTTAGTGTTGAAAAACCACTTTTCGCACTTGTGTTAGTGTTGAAAAACCACTTTTCGCACTTGTGTTGGTGCAGGAAACCACTTTTGCACTTGTATTAGTGTGGAAAAACCACTTTTCGCACTTGTGTTAGTGTTGAAAAACCACTTTGCGCACTTGTGTTAGTGTTGAAAAACCATTTTTCGCACTTGTGTTAGTGTTGAAAAACCACTTTTCGCACTTGTGTTGGTGCAGGAAACCACTTTTGCACTTGTATTAGTGTGGAAAAAACACTTTTCGCACTTGTGATCGTGTTGAAAAACCACTTTTCGCACTTGTGTTAGAGTAGAAAAACCACTTTTCGCACTTGTGTTAGTGTTGAAAAACCACTTTCCACACTTGTGTTGGTGCAGGAAACCACTTTTGCACTTGTATTAGTGTGGAAAAAACACTTTTTGCACTTGTATTAGTGTGGAAAAACCACTTTTTGCACTTGTGATAGTGTTGAAAACCCACTTTTCGCACATGTGTTAGTGAAGGAAACCACTTTTCGCACTTGTATTGGTGCAGGAAACCACTTTTGCACTTGTATTAGTGTGGAAAAAACACTTTTTGCACTTGTGATAGTGTTGAAAAACCACTTTTCGTGCTTGTGTTAGTGTTGAAAATCTCCTTTTCGCAGTTGTGTTGGTGCAGGAAACCACTTTTGCACTTGTATTAGTGTGGACAAAACACTTTTGCACTTGTGATAGTGTTGAAAAACCACTTTTCGCACTTGTGTTAGTGTTGAAAAACCACTTTTCACACTTGTGTTGGTGCAGGAAACCACTTTTGCACATGTATTAGTGTGGAAAAACCACTTTTCGCACTTGTGTTAGTGTTGAAAAACCACTTTTCGCACTTGTGTTAGTGTTGAAAAACCACTTTTCGCACTTGTGTTGGTGCAGGAAACCACTTTTGCACTTGTATTAGTGTGGAAAAACCACTTTTCGCACTTGTGTTAGTGTTGAAAAACCACTTTTCGCACTTGTGTTGGTGCAGGAAACCACTTTTGCACTTGTATTAGTGTGGCAAAAACACTTTTTGCACTTGTGATAGCGTTGAAAAACCACTTTTCGCACTTGTGTTAGTGTTGAAAACCACTTTTCGCACTTGTGTTGGTGCAGGAAACCACTTTTGCACTTGTATCAGTGTGGAAAAACCACTTTTCGCACTTGTGTTAGTGTTGAAAAACCACTTTTCGAACTTGTGTTAGTGTTGAAAAACCACTTTTCGCACTTGTGTTAGTGTTGAAAAACCACTTCGCACTTGTGTTGGTGCAGGAAACCACTTTTGCACTTGTATTAGTGTGGAAAAAACACTTTTTGCACTTGTGATAGTGTTGAAAAACCACTTTTCGCACTTGTGTTAGTGTTGAAAAACCACTTTTCGCACTTGTGTTAGTGTTGAAAAACCACTTTTCACACTTGTGTTGGTGCAGGAAACCACTTTTGCACTTGTATTAGTGTGGAAAAACCACTTTTCGCACTTGTGTTAGTGTTGAAAAACCACTTTTCGCACTTGTGTTAGTGTTGAAAAACCACTTTTCGCACTTGTGTTGGTGCAGGAAACCACTTTTGCACTTGTATTAGTGTGGAAAAACCACTTTTTGCACTTGTGATAGTGTTGAAAACCCACTTTTCGCACATGTGTTAGTGAAGGAAACCACTTTTCGCACTTGTATTGGTGCAGGAAACCACTTTTGCACTTGTATTAGTGTGGAAAAAACACTTTTTGCACTTGTGATAGTGTTGAAAAACCACTTTTCGCGCTTGTGTTAGTGTTGAAAATCCACTTTTCGCACTTGTGTTGGTGCAGGAAACCACTTTTGCACTTGTATTAGTGTGGAAAAAACACTTTTGCACTTGTGATAGTGTTGAAAAACCACTTTTCGCACTTGTGTTAGTGTTGAAAAACCACTTTTTACACTTGTATTAGTGTGGCAAAAACACTTTTTGCACTTGTGATAGTGTTGAAAAACCACTTTTCGCACTTGTGTTAGTGTTGAAAACCACTTTTCGCACTTGTGTTGGTGCAGGAAACCACTTTTGCACTTGTATCAGTGTGGAAAAACCACTTTTCGCACTTGTGTTAGTGTTGAAAAACCACTTTTCGCACTTGTGTTAGTGTTGAAAAACCACTTTTCGCACCTGTGTTAGTGTTGAAAAACCACTTTTCGCACTTGTGTTGGTGCAGGAAACCACTTTTGCACTTGTATTAGTGTGGAAAAAACACTTTTTGCACTTGTGATAGTGTTGAAAAACCACTTTTCGCACTTGTGTTAGTGTTGAAAAACCACTTTTCACACTTGTGTTAGTGTTGAAAAACCACTTTTCACACTTGTGTTGGTGCAGGAAACCACTTTTGCACTTGTATTAGTGTGGAAAAACCACTTTTCGCACTTGTGTTAGTGTTGAAAAACCACTTTTCGCACTTGTGTTAGTGTTGAAAAACCACTTTTCGCACTTGTGTTGGTGCAGGAAACCACTTTTGCACTTGTATTAGTGTGGAAAAACCACTTTTTGCACTTGTGATAGTGTTGAAAACCCACTTTTCGCACATGTGTTAGTGAAGGAAACCACTTTTCGCACTTGTATTGGTGCAGGAAACCACTTTTGCACTTGTATTAGTGTGGAAAAAACACTTTTTGCACTTGTGATAGTGTTGAAAAACCACTTTTCGCGCTTGTGTTAGTGTTGAAAATCCACTTTTCGCACTTGTGTTGGTGCAGGAAACCACTTTTGCACTTGTATTAGTGTGGAAAAAACACTTTTGCACTTGTGATAGTGTTGAAAAACCACTTTTCGCACTTGTGTTAGTGTTGAAAAACCACTTTCCACACTTGTGTTGGTGCAGGAAACCACTTTTGCACTTGTATTAGTGTGGGAAAAGCACTTTTTGCACTTGTGATAGTGTTGAAAACCCACTTTTCGCACATGTGTTAGTGAAGGAAACCACTTTTCGCACTTGTGTTCGTGCAGGAAACCACTTTTGCACTTGTATTAGTGTGGAAAAAACACTTTTGCACTTGTGATAGTGTTGAAAAACCACTTTTCACACTTGTGTTAGTGTTGAAAAACCACTTTTCGCACTTGTGTTGGTGCAGGAAACCACTTTTGCACTTGTATTAGTGTGGAAAAAACACTTTTTGCACTTGTGATAGTGTTGAAAAACCACTTTTCACACTTGTGTCAGTGTTGAAAAACCACTTTTCGCACTTGTGTTGGTGCAGGAAACCACTTTTGCACTTGTATTAGTGTGGAAAAACCACTTTTCACACCTGTGTTAGTGTTGAAAAACCACTTTTCGCACTTGTGTTAGTGTTGAAAAACCACTTTTCGCACTTGTGTTGGTGCAGAAAACCACTATTGCACTTGTATTAGTGTGGAAAAAACACTTTTTGCACTTGTGATAGTGTTGAAAAGCCACTTTTCGCACTTGTGTTAGTGTTGAAAAACCACTTTTCGCACTTGTGTTGGTGCAGGAAACCACTTTTGCACTTGTATTAGTGTGGAAAAACCACTTTTCGCACTTGTGTTAGTGTTGAAAAACCACTTTGCGCACTTGTGTTAGTGTTGAAAAACCATTTTTCGCACTTGTGTTAGTGTTGAAAAACCACTTTTCGCACTTGTGTTGGTGCAGGAAAGCACTTTTGCACTTGTATTAGTGTGGAAAAAACACTTTTCGCACTTGTGATCGTGTTGAAAAACCACTTTTCGCACTTGTGTTAGTGTAGAAAAACCACTTTTCGCACTTGTGTTAGTGTTGAAAAACCACTTTCCACACTTGTGTTGGTGCAGGAAACCACTTTTGCACTTGTATTAGTGTGGAAAAAACACTTTTTGCACTTGTATTAGTGTGGAAAAACCACTTTTTGCACTTGTGATAGTGTTGAAAACCCACTTTTCGCACATGTGTTAGTGAAGGAAACCACTTTTCGCACTTGTATTGGTGCAGGAAACCACTTTTGCACTTGTATTAGTGTGGAAAAAACACTTTTTGCACTTGTGATAGTGTTGAAAAACCACTTTTCGCGCTTGTGTTAGTGTTGAAAATCTCCTTTTCGCAGTTGTGTTGGTGCAGGAAACCACTTTTGCACTTGTATTAGTGTGGACAAAACACTTTTGCACTTGTGATAGTGTTGAAAAACCACTTTTCGCACTTGTGTTAGTGTTGAAAAACCACTTTTGGCACTTGTGTTGGTGCAGGAAACCACTTTTGCACATGTATTAGTGTGGAAAAACCACTTTTCGCACTTGTGTTAGTGTTGAAAAACCACTTTTCGCACTTGTGTTAGTGTTGAAAAACCACTTTTCGCACTTGTGTTGGTGCAGGAAACCACTTTTGCACTTGTATTAGTGTGGAAAAACCACTTTTCGCACTTGTGTTAGTGTTGAAAAACCACTTTTCGCACTTGTGTTGGTGCAGGAAACCACTTTTGCACTTGTATTAGTGTGGCAAAAACACTTTTTGCACTTGTGATAGTGTTGAAAAACCACTTTTCGCACTTGTGTTAGTGTTGAAAACCACTTTTCGCACTTGTGTTGGTGCAGGAAACCACTTTTGCACTTGTATCAGTGTGGAAAAACCACTTTTCGCACTTGTGTTAGTGTTGAAAAACCACTTTTCGAACTTGTGTTAGTGTTGAAAAACCACTTTTCGCACTTGTGTTAGTGTTGAAAAACCACTTCGCACTTGTGTTGGTGCAGGAAACCACTTTTGCACTTGTATTAGTGTGGAAAAAACACTTTTTGCACTTGTGATAGTGTTGAAAAACCACTTTTCGCACTTGTGTTAGTGTTGAAAAACCACTTTTCGCACTCGTGTTGGTGCAGGAAACCACTTTTGCACTTGTATTAGTGTGGAAAAACCACTTTTCGCACTTGTGTTAGTGTTGAAAAACCACTTTTCGCACTTGTGTTAGTGTTGAAAAACCACTTTTTGCACTTGTGTTAGTGTTGAAAAACCACTTTTGGCACTTGTGTTGGTGCAGGAAACCACTTTTGCACTTGTATTAGTGTGGAATAAACACTTTTTGCACTTGTGATAGTGTTGAAAAACCACTTTTCGCACTTGTGTTAGTGTTGAAAAACCACTTTCCACACTTGTGTTGGTGCAGGAAACCACTTTTGCACTTGTATTAGTGTGGGAAAAGCACTTTTTGCACTTGTGATAGTGTTGAAAACCCACTTTTCGCACATGTGTTAGTGTTGAAAAACCACTTCGCACTTGTGTTCGTGCAGGAAACCACTTTTGCACTTGTATTAGTGTGGAAAAAACACTTTTGCACTTGTGATAGTGTTGAAAAACCACTTTTCGCACTTGTGTTAGTGTTGAAAAACCACTTTTCGCACTCGTGTTGGTGCAGGAAACCACTTTTGCACTTGTATTAGTGTGGAAAAAACACTTTTTGCACTTGTGATAGTGTTGAAAAACCACTTTTCGCACTTGTGTTAGTGTTGAAAAACCACTTTTCACACTTGTGTTAGTGTTGAAAAACCACTTTTCACACTTGTGTTGGTGCAGGAAACCACTTTTGCACTTGTATTAGTGTGGAAAAACCACTTTTCGCACTTGTGTTAGTGTTGAAAAACCACTTTTCGCACTTGTGTTAGTGTTGAAAAACCACTTTTCGCACTTGTGTTGGTGCAGGAAACCACTTTTGCACTTGTATTAGTGTGGAAAAACCACTTTTTGCACTTGTGATAGTGTTGAAAACCCACTTTTCGCACATGTGTTAGTGAAGGAAACCACTTTTCGCACTTGTATTGGTGCAGGAAACCACTTTTGCACTTGTATTAGTGTGGAAAAAACACTTTTTGCACTTGTGATAGTGTTGAAAAACCACTTTTCGCGCTTGTGTTAGTGTTGAAAATCCACTTTTCGCACTTGTGTTGGTGCAGGAAACCACTTTTGCACTTGTATTAGTGTGGAAAAAACACTTTTGCACTTGTGATAGTGTTGAAAAACCACTTTTCGCACTTGTGTTAGTGTTGAAAAACCACTTTCCACACTTGTGTTGGTGCAGGAAACCACTTTTGCACTTGTATTAGTGTGGGAAAAGCACTTTTTGCACTTGTGATAGTGTTGAAAACCCACTTTTCGCACATGTGTTAGTGAAGGAAACCACTTTTCGCACTTGTGTTCGTGCAGGAAACCACTTTTGCACTTGTATTAGTGTGGAAAAAACACTTTTGCACTTGTGATAGTGTTGAAAAACCACTTTTCACACTTGTGTTAGTGTTGAAAAACCACTTTTCGCACTTGTGTTGGTGCAGGAAACCACTTTTGCACTTGTATTAGTGTGGAAAAACCACTTTTCGCACTTGTGTTAGTGTTGAAAAACCACTTTGCGCACTTGTGTTAGTGTTGAAAAACCATTTTTCGCACTTGTGTTAGTGTTGAAAAACCACTTTTCGCACTTGTGTTGGTGCAGGAAAGCACTTTTGCACTTGTATTAGTGTGGAAAAAACACTTTTCGCACTTGTGATCGTGTTGAAAAACCACTTTTCGCACTTGTGTTAGTGTAGAAAAACCACTTTTCGCACTTGTGTTAGTGTTGAAAAACCACTTTCCACACTTGTGTTGGTGCAGGAAACCACTTTTGCACTTGTATTAGTGTGGAAAAAACACTTTTTGCACTTGTATTAGTGTGGAAAAACCACTTTTTGCACTTGTGATAGTGTTGAAAACCCACTTTTCGCACATGTGTTAGTGAAGGAAACCACTTTTCGCACTTGTATTGGTGCAGGAAACCACTTTTGCACTTGTATTAGTGTGGAAAAAACACTTTTTGCACTTGTGATAGTGTTGAAAAACCACTTTTCGCGCTTGTGTTAGTGTTGAAAATCTCCTTTTCGCAGTTGTGTTGGTGCAGGAAACCACTTTTGCACTTGTATTAGTGTGGACAAAACACTTTTGCACTTGTGATAGTGTTGAAAAACCACTTTTCGCACTTGTGTTAGTGTTGAAAAACCACTTTTGGCACTTGTGTTGGTGCAGGAAACCACTTTTGCACATGTATTAGTGTGGAAAAACCACTTTTCGCACTTGTGTTAGTGTTGAAAAACCACTTTTCGCACTTGTGTTAGTGTTGAAAAACCACTTTTCGCACTTGTGTTGGTGCAGGAAACCACTTTTGCACTTGTATTAGTGTGGAAAAACCACTTTTCGCACTTGTGTTAGTGTTGAAAAACCACTTTGCGCACTTGTGTTAGTGTTGAAAAACCATTTTTCGCACTTGTGTTAGTGTTGAAAAACCACTTTTCGCACTTGTGTTGGTGCAGGAAACCACTTTTGCACTTGTATTAGTGTGGAAAAAACACTTTTCGCACTTGTGATCGTGTTGAAAAACCACTTTTCGCACTTGTGTTAGAGTAGAAAAACCACTTTTCGCACTTGTGTTAGTGTTGAAAAACCACTTTCCACACTTGTGTTGGTGCAGGAAACCACTTTTGCACTTGTATTAGTGTGGAAAAAACACTTTTTGCACTTGTATTAGTGTGGAAAAACCACTTTTTGCACTTGTGATAGTGTTGAAAACCCACTTTTCGCACATGTGTTAGTGAAGGAAACCACTTTTCGCACTTGTATTGGTGCAGGAAACCACTTTTGCACTTGTATTAGTGTGGAAAAAACACTTTTTGCACTTGTGATAGTGTTGAAAAACCACTTTTCGTGCTTGTGTTAGTGTTGAAAATCTCCTTTTCGCAGTTGTGTTGGTGCAGGAAACCACTTTTGCACTTGTATTAGTGTGGACAAAACACTTTTGCACTTGTGATAGTGTTGAAAAACCACTTTTCGCACTTGTGTTAGTGTTGAAAAACCACTTTTCACACTTGTGTTGGTGCAGGAAACCACTTTTGCACATGTATTAGTGTGGAAAAACCACTTTTCGCACTTGTGTTAGTGTTGAAAAACCACTTTTCGCACTTGTGTTAGTGTTGAAAAACCACTTTTCGCACTTGTGTTGGTGCAGGAAACCACTTTTGCACTTGTATTAGTGTGGAAAAACCACTTTTCGCACTTGTGTTAGTGTTGAAAAACCACTTTTCGCACTTGTGTTGGTGCAGGAAACCACTTTTGCACTTGTATTAGTGTGGCAAAAACACTTTTTGCACTTGTGATAGCGTTGAAAAACCACTTTTCGCACTTGTGTTAGTGTTGAAAACCACTTTTCGCACTTGTGTTGGTGCAGGAAACCACTTTTGCACTTGTATCAGTGTGGAAAAACCACTTTTCGCACTTGTGTTAGTGTTGAAAAACCACTTTTCGAACTTGTGTTAGTGTTGAAAAACCACTTTTCGCACTTGTGTTAGTGTTGAAAAACCACTTCGCACTTGTGTTGGTGCAGGAAACCACTTTTGCACTTGTATTAGTGTGGAAAAAACACTTTTTGCACTTGTGATAGTGTTGAAAAACCACTTTTCGCACTTGTGTTAGTGTTGAAAAACCACTTTTCGCACTTGTGTTAGTGTTGAAAAACCACTTTTCACACTTGTGTTGGTGCAGGAAACCACTTTTGCACTTGTATTAGTGTGGAAAAACCACTTTTCGCACTTGTGTTAGTGTTGAAAAACCACTTTTCGCACTTGTGTTAGTGTTGAAAAACCACTTTTCGCACTTGTGTTGGTGCAGGAAACCACTTTTGCACTTGTATTAGTGTGGAAAAACCACTTTTTGCACTTGTGATAGTGTTGAAAACCCACTTTTCGCACATGTGTTAGTGAAGGAAACCACTTTTCGCACTTGTATTGGTGCAGGAAACCACTTTTGCACTTGTATTAGTGTGGAAAAAACACTTTTTGCACTTGTGATAGTGTTGAAAAACCACTTTTCGCGCTTGTGTTAGTGTTGAAAATCCACTTTTCGCACTTGTGTTGGTGCAGGAAACCACTTTTGCACTTGTATTAGTGTGGAAAAAACACTTTTGCACTTGTGATAGTGTTGAAAAACCACTTTTCGCACTTGTGTTAGTGTTGAAAAACCACTTTTTACACTTGTATTAGTGTGGCAAAAACACTTTTTGCACTTGTGATAGTGTTGAAAAACCACTTTTCGCACTTGTGTTAGTGTTGAAAACCACTTTTCGCACTTGTGTTGGTGCAGGAAACCACTTTTGCACTTGTATCAGTGTGGAAAAACCACTTTTCGCACTTGTGTTAGTGTTGAAAAACCACTTTTCGCACTTGTGTTAGTGTTGAAAAACCACTTTTCGCACCTGTGTTAGTGTTGAAAAACCACTTTTCGCACTTGTGTTGGTGCAGGAAACCACTTTTGCACTTGTATTAGTGTGGAAAAAACACTTTTTGCACTTGTGATAGTGTTGAAAAACCACTTTTCGCACTTGTGTTAGTGTTGAAAAACCACTTTTCACACTTGTGTTAGTGTTGAAAAACCACTTTTCACACTTGTGTTGGTGCAGGAAACCACTTTTGCACTTGTATTAGTGTGGAAAAACCACTTTTCGCACTTGTGTTAGTGTTGAAAAACCACTTTTCGCACTTGTGTTAGTGTTGAAAAACCACTTTTCGCACTTGTGTTGGTGCAGGAAACCACTTTTGCACTTGTATTAGTGTGGAAAAACCACTTTTTGCACTTGTGATAGTGTTGAAAACCCACTTTTCGCACATGTGTTAGTGAAGGAAACCACTTTTCGCACTTGTATTGGTGCAGGAAACCACTTTTGCACTTGTATTAGTGTGGAAAAAACACTTTTTGCACTTGTGATAGTGTTGAAAAACCACTTTTCGCGCTTGTGTTAGTGTTGAAAATCCACTTTTCGCACTTGTGTTGGTGCAGGAAACCACTTTTGCACTTGTATTAGTGTGGAAAAAACACTTTTGCACTTGTGATAGTGTTGAAAAACCACTTTTCGCACTTGTGTTAGTGTTGAAAAACCACTTTCCACACTTGTGTTGGTGCAGGAAACCACTTTTGCACTTGTATTAGTGTGGGAAAAGCACTTTTTGCACTTGTGATAGTGTTGAAAACCCACTTTTCGCACATGTGTTAGTGAAGGAAACCACTTTTCGCACTTGTGTTCGTGCAGGAAACCACTTTTGCACTTGTATTAGTGTGGAAAAAACACTTTTGCACTTGTGATAGTGTTGAAAAACCACTTTTCACACTTGTGTTAGTGTTGAAAAACCACTTTTCGCACTTGTGTTGGTGCAGGAAACCACTTTTGCACTTGTATTAGTGTGGAAAAAACACTTTTTGCACTTGTGATAGTGTTGAAAAACCACTTTTCACACTTGTGTCAGTGTTGAAAAACCACTTTTCGCACTTGTGTTGGTGCAGGAAACCACTTTTGCACTTGTATTAGTGTGGAAAAACCACTTTTCACACCTGTGTTAGTGTTGAAAAACCACTTTTCGCACTTGTGTTAGTGTTGAAAAACCACTTTTCGCACTTGTGTTGGTGCAGAAAACCACTATTGCACTTGTATTAGTGTGGAAAAAACACTTTTTGCACTTGTGATAGTGTTGAAAAGCCACTTTTCGCACTTGTGTTAGTGTTGAAAAACCACTTTTCGCACTTGTGTTGGTGCAGGAAACCACTTTTGCACTTGTATTAGTGTGGAAAAACCACTTTTCGCACTTGTGTTAGTGTTGAAAAACCACTTTGCGCACTTGTGTTAGTGTTGAAAAACCATTTTTCGCACTTGTGTTAGTGTTGAAAAACCACTTTTCGCACTTGTGTTGGTGCAGGAAAGCACTTTTGCACTTGTATTAGTGTGGAAAAAACACTTTTCGCACTTGTGATCGTGTTGAAAAACCACTTTTCGCACTTGTGTTAGTGTAGAAAAACCACTTTTCGCACTTGTGTTAGTGTTGAAAAACCACTTTCCACACTTGTGTTGGTGCAGGAAACCACTTTTGCACTTGTATTAGTGTGGAAAAAACACTTTTTGCACTTGTATTAGTGTGGAAAAACCACTTTTTGCACTTGTGATAGTGTTGAAAACCCACTTTTCGCACATGTGTTAGTGAAGGAAACCACTTTTCGCACTTGTATTGGTGCAGGAAACCACTTTTGCACTTGTATTAGTGTGGAAAAAACACTTTTTGCACTTGTGATAGTGTTGAAAAACCACTTTTCGCGCTTGTGTTAGTGTTGAAAATCTCCTTTTCGCAGTTGTGTTGGTGCAGGAAACCACTTTTGCACTTGTATTAGTGTGGACAAAACACTTTTGCACTTGTGATAGTGTTGAAAAACCACTTTTCGCACTTGTGTTAGTGTTGAAAAACCACTTTTGGCACTTGTGTTGGTGCAGGAAACCACTTTTGCACATGTATTAGTGTGGAAAAACCACTTTTCGCACTTGTGTTAGTGTTGAAAAACCACTTTTCGCACTTGTGTTAGTGTTGAAAAACCACTTTTCGCACTTGTGTTGGTGCAGGAAACCACTTTTGCACTTGTATTAGTGTGGAAAAACCACTTTTCGCACTTGTGTTAGTGTTGAAAAACCACTTTTCGCACTTGTGTTGGTGCAGGAAACCACTTTTGCACTTGTATTAGTGTGGCAAAAACACTTTTTGCACTTGTGATAGTGTTGAAAAACCACTTTTCGCACTTGTGTTAGTGTTGAAAACCACTTTTCGCACTTGTGTTGGTGCAGGAAACCACTTTTGCACTTGTATCAGTGTGGAAAAACCACTTTTCGCACTTGTGTTAGTGTTGAAAAACCACTTTTCGAACTTGTGTTAGTGTTGAAAAACCACTTTTCGCACTTGTGTTAGTGTTGAAAAACCACTTCGCACTTGTGTTGGTGCAGGAAACCACTTTTGCACTTGTATTAGTGTGGAAAAAACACTTTTTGCACTTGTGATAGTGTTGAAAAACCACTTTTCGCACTTGTGTTAGTGTTGAAAAACCACTTTTCGCACTCGTGTTGGTGCAGGAAACCACTTTTGCACTTGTATTAGTGTGGAAAAACCACTTTTCGCACTTGTGTTAGTGTTGAAAAACCACTTTTCGCACTTGTGTTAGTGTTGAAAAACCACTTTTTGCACTTGTGTTAGTGTTGAAAAACCACTTTTGGCACTTGTGTTGGTGCAGGAAACCACTTTTGCACTTGTATTAGTGTGGAATAAACACTTTTTGCACTTGTGATAGTGTTGAAAAACCACTTTTCGCACTTGTGTTAGTGTTGAAAAACCACTTTCCACACTTGTGTTGGTGCAGGAAACCACTTTTGCACTTGTATTAGTGTGGGAAAAGCACTTTTTGCACTTGTGATAGTGTTGAAAACCCACTTTTCGCACATGTGTTAGTGTTGAAAAACCACTTCGCACTTGTGTTCGTGCAGGAAACCACTTTTGCACTTGTATTAGTGTGGAAAAAACACTTTTGCACTTGTGATAGTGTTGAAAAACCACTTTTCGCACTTGTGTTAGTGTTGAAAAACCACTTTTCGCACTCGTGTTGGTGCAGGAAACCACTTTTGCACTTGTATTAGTGTGGAAAAAACACTTTTTGCACTTGTGATAGTGTTGAAAAACCACTTTTCGCACTTGTGTTAGTGTTGAAAAACCACTTTTCACACTTGTGTTAGTGTTGAAAAACCACTTTTCACACTTGTGTTGGTGCAGGAAACCACTTTTGCACTTGTATTAGTGTGGAAAAACCACTTTTCGCACTTGTGTTAGTGTTGAAAAACCACTTTTCGCACTTGTGTTAGTGTTGAAAAACCACTTTTCGCACTTGTGTTGGTGCAGGAAACCACTTTTGCACTTGTATTAGTGTGGAAAAACCACTTTTTGCACTTGTGATAGTGTTGAAAACCCACTTTTCGCACATGTGTTAGTGAAGGAAACCACTTTTCGCACTTGTATTGGTGCAGGAAACCACTTTTGCACTTGTATTAGTGTGGAAAAAACACTTTTTGCACTTGTGATAGTGTTGAAAAACCACTTTTCGCGCTTGTGTTAGTGTTGAAAATCCACTTTTCGCACTTGTGTTGGTGCAGGAAACCACTTTTGCACTTGTATTAGTGTGGAAAAAACACTTTTGCACTTGTGATAGTGTTGAAAAACCACTTTTCGCACTTGTGTTAGTGTTGAAAAACCACTTTCCACACTTGTGTTGGTGCAGGAAACCACTTTTGCACTTGTATTAGTGTGGGAAAAGCACTTTTTGCACTTGTGATAGTGTTGAAAACCCACTTTTCGCACATGTGTTAGTGAAGGAAACCACTTTTCGCACTTGTGTTCGTGCAGGAAACCACTTTTGCACTTGTATTAGTGTGGAAAAAACACTTTTGCACTTGTGATAGTGTTGAAAAACCACTTTTCACACTTGTGTTAGTGTTGAAAAACCACTTTGCGCACTTGTGTTGGTGCAGGAAACCACTTTTGCACTTGTATTAGTGTGGAAAAAACACTTTTTGCACTTGTGATAGTGTTGAAAAACCACTTTTCACACTTGTGTCAGTGTTGAAAAACCACTTTTCGCACTTGTGTTGGTGCAGGAAACCACTTTTGCACTTGTATTAGTGTGGAAAAACCACTTTTCACACCTGTGTTAGTGTTGAAAAACCACTTTTCGCACTTGTGTTAGTGTTGAAAAACCACTTTTCGCACTTGTGTTGGTGCAGAAAACCACTATTGCACTTGTATTAGTGTGGAAAAAACACTTTTTGCACTTGTGATAGTGTTGAAAAGCCACTTTTCGCACTTGTGTTAGTGTTGAAAAACCACTTTTCGCACTTGTGTTGGTGCAGGAAACCACTTTTGCACTTGTATTAGTGTGGAAAAACCACTTTTCGCACTTGTGTTAGTGTTGAAAAACCACTTTGCGCACTTGTGTTAGTGTTGAAAAACCATTTTTCGCACTTGTGTTAGTGTTGAAAAACCACTTTTCGCACTTGTGTTGGTGCAGGAAAGCACTTTTGCACTTGTATTAGTGTGGAAAAAACACTTTTCGCACTTGTGATCGTGTTGAAAAACCACGTTTCGCACTTGTGTTAGTGTAGAAAAACCACTTTTCGCACTTGTGTTAGTGTTGAAAAACCACTTTCCACACTTGTGTTGGTGCAGGAAACCACTTTTGCACTTGTATTAGTGTGGAAAAAACACTTTTTGCACTTGTATTAGTGTGGAAAAACCACTTTTTGCACTTGTGATAGTGTTGAAAACCCACTTTTCGCACATGTGTTAGTGAAGGAAACCACTTTTCGCACTTGTATTGGTGCAGGAAACCACTTTTGCACTTGTATTAGTGTGGAAAAAACACTTTTTGCACTTGTGATAGTGTTGAAAAACCACTTTTCGCGCTTGTGTTAGTGTTGAAAATCTCCTTTTCGCAGTTGTGTTGGTGCAGGAAACCACTTTTGCACTTGTATTAGTGTGGACAAAACACTTTTGCACTTGTGATAGTGTTGAAAAACCACTTTTCGCACTTGTGTTAGTGTTGAAAAACCACTTTTGGCACTTGTGTTGGTGCAGGAAACCACTTTTGCACATGTATTAGTGTGGAAAAACCACTTTTCGCACTTGTGTTAGTGTTGAAAAACCACTTTTCGCACTTGTGTTAGTGTTGAAAAACCACTTTTCGCACTTGTGTTGGTGCAGGAAACCACTTTTGCACTTGTATTAGTGTGGAAAAACCACTTTTCGCACTTGTGTTAGTGTTGAAAAACCACTTTGCGCACTTGTGTTAGTGTTGAAAAACCATTTTTCGCACTTGTGTTAGTGTTGAAAAACCACTTTTCGCACTTGTGTTGGTGCAGGAAACCACTTTTGCACTTGTATTAGTGTGGAAAAAACACTTTTCGCACTTGTGATCGTGTTGAAAAACCACTTTTCGCACTTGTGTTAGAGTAGAAAAACCACTTTTCGCACTTGTGTTAGTGTTGAAAAACCACTTTCCACACTTGTGTTGGTGCAGGAAACCACTTTTGCACTTGTATTAGTGTGGAAAAAACACTTTTTGCACTTGTATTAGTGTGGAAAAACCACTTTTTGCACTTGTGATAGTGTTGAAAACCCACTTTTCGCACATGTGTTAGTGAAGGAAACCACTTTTCGCACTTGTATTGGTGCAGGAAACCACTTTTGCACTTGTATTAGTGTGGAAAAAACACTTTTTGCACTTGTGATAGTGTTGAAAAACCACTTTTCGTGCTTGTGTTAGTGTTGAAAATCTCCTTTTCGCAGTTGTGTTGGTGCAGGAAACCACTTTTGCACTTGTATTAGTGTGGACAAAACACTTTTGCACTTGTGATAGTGTTGAAAAACCACTTTTCGCACTTGTGTTAGTGTTGAAAAACCACTTTTCACACTTGTGTTGGTGCAGGAAACCACTTTTGCACATGTATTAGTGTGGAAAAACCACTTTTCGCACTTGTGTTAGTGTTGAAAAACCACTTTTCGCACTTGTGTTAGTGTTGAAAAACCACTTTTCGCACTTGTGTTGGTGCAGGAAACCACTTTTGCACTTGTATTAGTGTGGAAAAACCACTTTTCGCACTTGTGTTAGTGTTGAAAAACCACTTTTCGCACTTGTGTTGGTGCAGGAAACCACTTTTGCACTTGTATTAGTGTGGCAAAAACACTTTTTGCACTTGTGATAGCGTTGAAAAACCACTTTTCGCACTTGTGTTAGTGTTGAAAACCACTTTTCGCACTTGTGTTGGTGCAGGAAACCACTTTTGCACTTGTATCAGTGTGGAAAAACCACTTTTCGCACTTGTGTTAGTGTTGAAAAACCACTTTTCGAACTTGTGTTAGTGTTGAAAAACCACTTTTCGCACTTGTGTTAGTGTTGAAAAACCACTTCGCACTTGTGTTGGTGCAGGAAACCACTTTTGCACTTGTATTAGTGTGGAAAAAACACTTTTTGCACTTGTGATAGTGTTGAAAAACCACTTTTCGCACTTGTGTTAGTGTTGAAAAACCACTTTTCGCACTTGTGTTAGTGTTGAAAAACCACTTTTCACACTTGTGTTGGTGCAGGAAACCACTTTTGCACTTGTATTAGTGTGGAAAAACCACTTTTCGCACTTGTGTTAGTGTTGAAAAACCACTTTTCGCACTTGTGTTAGTGTTGAAAAACCACTTTTCGCACTTGTGTTGGTGCAGGAAACCACTTTTGCACTTGTATTAGTGTGGAAAAACCACTTTTTGCACTTGTGATAGTGTTGAAAACCCACTTTTCGCACATGTGTTAGTGAAGGAAACCACTTTTCGCACTTGTATTGGTGCAGGAAACCACTTTTGCACTTGTATTAGTGTGGAAAAAACACTTTTTGCACTTGTGATAGTGTTGAAAAACCACTTTTCGCGCTTGTGTTAGTGTTGAAAATCCACTTTTCGCACTTGTGTTGGTGCAGGAAACCACTTTTGCACTTGTATTAGTGTGGAAAAAACACTTTTGCACTTGTGATAGTGTTGAAAAACCACTTTTCGCACTTGTGTTAGTGTTGAAAAACCACTTTTTACACTTGTATTAGTGTGGCAAAAACACTTTTTGCACTTGTGATAGTGTTGAAAAACCACTTTTCGCACTTGTGTTAGTGTTGAAAACCACTTTTCGCACTTGTGTTGGTGCAGGAAACCACTTTTGCACTTGTATCAGTGTGGAAAAACCACTTTTCGCACTTGTGTTAGTGTTGAAAAACCACTTTTCGCACTTGTGTTAGTGTTGAAAAACCACTTTTCGCACCTGTGTTAGTGTTGAAAAACCACTTTTCGCACTTGTGTTGGTGCAGGAAACCACTTTTGCACTTGTATTAGTGTGGAAAAAACACTTTTTGCACTTGTGATAGTGTTGAAAAACCACTTTTCGCACTTGTGTTAGTGTTGAAAAACCACTTTTCACACTTGTGTTAGTGTTGAAAAACCACTTTTCACACTTGTGTTGGTGCAGGAAACCACTTTTGCACTTGTATTAGTGTGGAAAAACCACTTTTCGCACTTGTGTTAGTGTTGAAAAACCACTTTTCGCACTTGTGTTAGTGTTGAAAAACCACTTTTCGCACTTGTGTTGGTGCAGGAAACCACTTTTGCACTTGTATTAGTGTGGAAAAACCACTTTTTGCACTTGTGATAGTGTTGAAAACCCACTTTTCGCACATGTGTTAGTGAAGGAAACCACTTTTCGCACTTGTATTGGTGCAGGAAACCACTTTTGCACTTGTATTAGTGTGGAAAAAACACTTTTTGCACTTGTGATAGTGTTGAAAAACCACTTTTCGCGCTTGTGTTAGTGTTGAAAATCCACTTTTCGCACTTGTGTTGGTGCAGGAAACCACTTTTGCACTTGTATTAGTGTGGAAAAAACACTTTTGCACTTGTGATAGTGTTGAAAAACCACTTTTCGCACTTGTGTTAGTGTTGAAAAACCACTTTCCACACTTGTGTTGGTGCAGGAAACCACTTTTGCACTTGTATTAGTGTGGGAAAAGCACTTTTTGCACTTGTGATAGTGTTGAAAACCCACTTTTCGCACATGTGTTAGTGAAGGAAACCACTTTTCGCACTTGTGTTCGTGCAGGAAACCACTTTTGCACTTGTATTAGTGTGGAAAAAACACTTTTGCACTTGTGATAGTGTTGAAAAACCACTTTTCACACTTGTGTTAGTGTTGAAAAACCACTTTTCGCACTTGTGTTGGTGCAGGAAACCACTTTTGCACTTGTATTAGTGTGGAAAAAACACTTTTTGCACTTGTGATAGTGTTGAAAAACCACTTTTCACACTTGTGTCAGTGTTGAAAAACCACTTTTCGCACTTGTGTTGGTGCAGGAAACCACTTTTGCACTTGTATTAGTGTGGAAAAACCACTTTTCACACCTGTGTTAGTGTTGAAAAACCACTTTTCGCACTTGTGTTAGTGTTGAAAAACCACTTTTCGCACTTGTGTTGGTGCAGAAAACCACTATTGCACTTGTATTAGTGTGGAAAAAACACTTTTTGCACTTGTGATAGTGTTGAAAAGCCACTTTTCGCACTTGTGTTAGTGTTGAAAAACCACTTTTCGCACTTGTGTTGGTGCAGGAAACCACTTTTGCACTTGTATTAGTGTGGAAAAACCACTTTTCGCACTTGTGTTAGTGTTGAAAAACCACTTTGCGCACTTGTGTTAGTGTTGAAAAACCATTTTTCGCACTTGTGTTAGTGTTGAAAAACCACTTTTCGCACTTGTGTTGGTGCAGGAAAGCACTTTTGCACTTTTGTTAGTGTGGAAAAAACACTTTTCGCACTTGTGATCGTGTTGAAAAACCACTTTTCGCACTTGTGTTAGTGTAGAAAAACCACTTTTCGCACTTGTGTTAGTGTTGAAAAACCACTTTCCACACTTGTGTTGGTGCAGGAAACCACTTTTGCACTTGTATTAGTGTGGAAAAAACACTTTTTGCACTTGTATTAGTGTGGAAAAACCACTTTTTGCACTTGTGATAGTGTTGAAAACCCACTTTTCGCACATGTGTTAGTGAAGGAAACCACTTTTCGCACTTGTATTGGTGCAGGAAACCACTTTTGCACTTGTATTAGTGTGGAAAAAACACTTTTTGCACTTGTGATAGTGTTGAAAAACCACTTTTCGCGCTTGTGTTAGTGTTGAAAATCTCCTTTTCGCAGTTGTGTTGGTGCAGGAAACCACTTTTGCACTTGTATTAGTGTGGACAAAACACTTTTGCACTTGTGATAGTGTTGAAAAACCACTTTTCGCACTTGTGTTAGTGTTGAAAAACCACTTTTGGCACTTGTGTTGGTGCAGGAAACCACTTTTGCACATGTATTAGTGTGGAAAAACCACTTTTCGCACTTGTGTTAGTGTTGAAAAACCACTTTTCGCACTTGTGTTAGTGTTGAAAAACCACTTTTCGCACTTGTGTTGGTGCAGGAAACCACTTTTGCACTTGTATTAGTGTGGAAAAACCACTTTTCGCACTTGTGTTAGTGTTGAAAAACCACTTTTCGCACTTGTGTTGGTGCAGGAAACCACTTTTGCACTTGTATTAGTGTGGCAAAAACACTTTTTGCACTTGTGATAGTGTTGAAAAACCACTTTTCGCACTTGTGTTAGTGTTGAAAACCACTTTTCGCACTTGTGTTGGTGCAGGAAACCACTTTTGCACTTGTATCAGTGTGGAAAAACCACTTTTCGCACTTGTGTTAGTGTTGAAAAACCACTTTTCGAACTTGTGTTAGTGTTGAAAAACCACTTTTCGCACTTGTGTTAGTGTTGAAAAACCACTTCGCACTTGTGTTGGTGCAGGAAACCACTTTTGCACTTGTATTAGTGTGGAAAAAACACTTTTTGCACTTGTGATAGTGTTGAAAAACCACTTTTCGCACTTGTGTTAGTGTTGAAAAACCACTTTTCGCACTCGTGTTGGTGCAGGAAACCACTTTTGCACTTGTATTAGTGTGGAAAAACCACTTTTCGCACTTGTGTTAGTGTTGAAAAACCACTTTTCGCACTTGTGTTAGTGTTGAAAAACCACTTTTTGCACTTGTGTTAGTGTTGAAAAACCACTTTTGGCACTTGTGTTGGTGCAGGAAACCACTTTTGCACTTGTATTAGTGTGGAATAAACACTTTTTGCACTTGTGATAGTGTTGAAAAACCACTTTTCGCACTTGTGTTAGTGTTGAAAAACCACTTTCCACACTTGTGTTGGTGCAGGAAACCACTTTTGCACTTGTATTAGTGTGGGAAAAGCACTTTTTGCACTTGTGATAGTGTTGAAAACCCACTTTTCGCACATGTGTTAGTGTTGAAAAACCACTTCGCACTTGTGTTCGTGCAGGAAACCACTTTTGCACTTGTATTAGTGTGGAAAAAACACTTTTGCACTTGTGATAGTGTTGAAAAACCACTTTTCGCACTTGTGTTAGTGTTGAAAAACCACTTTTCGCACTCGTGTTGGTGCAGGAAACCACTTTTGCACTTGTATTAGTGTGGAAAAACCACTTTTCGCACTTGTGTTAGTGTTGAAAAACCACTTTTCGCACTTGTGTTAGTGTTGAAAAACCACTTTTTGCACTTGTGTTAGTGTTGAAAAACCACTTTTGGCACTTGTGTTGGTGCAGGAAACCACTTTTGCACTTGTATTAGTGTGGAATAAACACTTTTTGCACTTGTGATAGTGTTGAAAAACCACTTTTCGCACTTGTGTTAGTGTTGAAAAACCACTTTCCACACTTGTGTTGGTGCAGGAAACCACTTTTGCACTTGTATTAGTGTGGGAAAAGCACTTTTTGCACTTGTGATAGTGTTGAAAACCCACTTTTCGCACATGTGTTAGTGAAGGAAACCACTTTTCGCACTTGTGTTCGTGCAGGAAACCACTTTTGCACTTGTATGAGTGTGGAAAAAACACTTTTGCACTTGTGATAGTGTTGAAAAACCACTTTTCACACTTGTGTTAGTGTTGAAAAACCACTTTTCGCACTTGTGTTGGTGCAGGAAACCACTTTTGCACTTGTATTAGTGTGGAAAAAACACTTTTTGCACTTGTATTAGTGTGGAAAAACCACTTTTTGCACTTGTGATAGTGTTGAAAACCCACTTTTCGCACATGTGTTAGTGAAGGAAACCACTTTTCGCACTTGTATTGGTGCAGGAAACCACTTTTGCACTTGTATTAGTGTGGAAAAAACACTTTTTGCACTTGTGATAGTGTTGAAAAACCACTTTTCGCGCTTGTGTTAGTGTTGAAAATCTCCTTTTCGCAGTTGTGTTGGTGCAGGAAACCACTTTTGCACTTGTATTAGTGTGGACAAAACACTTTTGCACTTGTGATAGTGTTGAAAAACCACTTTTCGCACTTGTGTTAGTGTTGAAAAACCACTTTTGGCACTTGTGTTGGTGCAGGAAACCACTTTTGCACATGTATTAGTGTGGAAAAACCACTTTTCGCACTTGTGTTAGTGTTGAAAAACCACTTTTCGCACTTGTGTTAGTGTTGAAAAACCACTTTTCGCACTTGTGTTGGTGCAGGAAACCACTTTTGCACTTGTATTAGTGTGGAAAAACCACTTTTCGCACTTGTGTGAGTGTTGAAAAACCACTTTTCGCACTTGTGTTGGTGCAGGAAACCACTTTTGCACTTGTATTAGTGTGGCAAAAACACTTTTTGCACTTGTGATAGTGTTGAAAAACCACTTTTCGCACTTGTGTTAGTGTTGAAAACCACTTTTCGCACTTGTGTTGGTGCAGGAAACCACTTTTGCACTTGTATCAGTGTGGAAAAACCACTTTTCGCACTTGTGTTAGTGTTGAAAAACCACTTTTCGAACTTGTGTTAGTGTTGAAAAACCACTTTTCGCACTTGTGTTAGTGTTGAAAAACCACTTCGCACTTGTGTTGGTGCAGGAAACCACTTTTGCACTTGTATTAGTGTGGAAAAAACACTTTTTGCACTTGTGATAGTGTTGAAAAACCACTTTTCGCACTTGTGTTAGTGTTGAAAAACCACTTTTCGCACTCGTGTTGGTGCAGGAAACCACTTTTGCACTTGTATTAGTGTGGAAAAACCACTTTTCGCACTTGTGTTAGTGTTGAAAAACCACTTTTCGCACTTGTGTTAGTGTTGAAAAACCACTTTTTGCACTTGTGTTAGTGTTGAAAAACCACTTTTGGCACTTGTGTTGGTGCAGGAAACCACTTTTGCACTTGTATTAGTGTGGAATAAACACTTTTTGCACTTGTGATAGTGTTGAAAAACCACTTTTCGCACTTGTGTTATTGTTGAAAAACCACTTTCCACACTTGTGTTGGTCCAGGAAACCACTTTTGCACTTGTATTAGTGTGGGAAAAGCACTTTTTGCACTTGTGATAGTGTTGAAAACCCACTTTTCGCACATGTGTTAGTGAAGGAAACCACTTTTCGCACTTGTGTTCGTGCAGGAAACCACTTTTGCACTTGTATTAGTGTGGAAAAAACACTTTTGCACTTGTGATAGTGTTGAAAAACCACTTTTCACACTTGTGTTAGTGTTGAAAAACCACTTTTCGCACTTGTGTTGGTGCAGGAAACCACTTTTGCACTTGTATTAGTGTGGAAAAACCACTTTTCACACTTGTGTCAGTGTTGAAAAACCACTTTTCGCACTTGTGTTGGTGCAGGAAACCACTTTTGCACTTGTATTAGTGTGGACAAAACACTTTTGCACTTGTGATAGTGTTGAAAAACCACTTTTCGCACTTGTGTTAGTGTTGAAAAACCACTTTTGGCACTTGTGTTGGTGCAGGAAACCACTTTTGCACATGTATTAGTGTGGAAAAACCACTTTTCGCACTTGTGTTAGTGTTGAAAAACCACTTTTCGCACTTGTGTTAGTGTTGAAAAACCACTTTTCGCACTTGTGTTGGTGCAGGAAACCACTTTTGCACTTGTATTAGTGTGGAAAAACCACTTTTCGCACTTGTGTTAGTGTTGAAAAACCACTTTTCGCACTTGTGTTGGTGCAGGAAACCACTTTTGCACTTGTATTAGTGTGGCAAAAACACTTTTTGCACTTGTGATAGTGTTGAAAAACCACTTTTCGCACTTGTGTTAGTGTTGAAAACCACTTTTCGCACTTGTGTTGGTGCAGGAAACCACTTTTGCACTTGTATCAGTGTGGAAAAACCACTTTTCGCACTTGTGTTAGTGTTGAAAAACCACTTTTCGAACTTGTGTTAGTGTTGAAAAACCACTTTTCGCACTTGTGTTAGTGTTGAAAAACCACTTCGCACTTGTGTTGGTGCAGGAAACCACTTTTGCACTTGTATTAGTGTGGAAAAAACACTTTTTGCACTTGTGATAGTGTTGAAAAACCACTTTTCGCACTTGTGTTAGTGTTGAAAAACCACTTTTCGCACTCGTGTTGGTGCAGGAAACCACTTTTGCACTTGTATTAGTGTGGAAAAACCACTTTTCGCACTTGTGTTAGTGTTGAAAAACCACTTTTCGCACTTGTGTTAGTGTTGAAAAACCACTTTTTGCACTTGTGTTAGTGTTGAAAAACCACTTTTGGCACTTGTGTTGGTGCAGGAAACCACTTTTGCACTTGTATTAGTGTGGAATAAACACTTTTTGCACTTGTGATAGTGTTGAAAAACCACTTTTCGCACTTGTGTTAGTGTTGAAAAACCACTTTCCACACTTGTGTTGGTGCAGGAAACCACTTTTGCACTTGTATTAGTGTGGGAAAAGCACTTTTTGCACTTGTGATAGTGTTGAAAACCCACTTTTCGCACATGTGTTAGTGAAGGAAACCACTTTTCGCACTTGTGTTCGTGCAGGAAACCACTTTTGCACTTGTATTAGTGTGGAAAAAACACTTTTGCACTTGTGATAGTGTTGAAAAACCACTTTTCACACTTGTGTTAGTGTTGAAAAACCACTTTTCGCACTTGTGTTGGTGCAGGAAACCACTTTTGCACTTGTATTAGTGTGGAATAAACACTTTTTGCACTTGTGATAGTGTTGAAAAACCACTTTTCGCACTTGTGTTAGTGTTGAAAAACCACTTTCCACACTTGTGTTGGTGCAGGAAACCACTTTTGCACTTGTATTAGTGTGGGAAAAGCACTTTTTGCACTTGTGATAGTGTTGAAAACCCACTTTTCGCACATGTGTTAGTGAAGGAAACCACTTTTCGCACTTGTGTTGGTGCAGGAAACCACTTTTGCACTTGTATTAGTGTGGCAAAAACACTTTTTGCACTTGTGATAGTGTTGAAAAACCACTTTTTGCACTTGTGTTAGTGTTGAAAACCACTTTTCGCACTTGTGTTGGTGCAGGAAACCACTTTTGCACTTGTATCAGTGTGGAAAAACCACTTTTCGCACTTGTGTTAGTGTTGAAAAACCACTTTTCGAACTTGTGTTAGTGTTGAAAAACCACTTTTCGCACTTGTGTTAGTGTTGAAAAACCACTTCGCACTTGTGTTGGTGCAGGAAACCACTTTTGCACTTGTATTAGTGTGGAAAAAACACTTTTTGCACTTGTGATAGTGTTGAAAAACCACTTTTCGCACTTGTGTTAGTGTTGAAAAACCACTTTTCGCACTCGTGTTGGTGCAGGAAACCACTTTTGCACTTGTATTAGTGTGGAAAAACCACTTTTCGCACTTGTGTTAGTGTTGAAAAACCACTTTTCGCACTTGTGTTAGTGTTGAAAAACCACTTTTTGCACTTGTGTTGGTGCAGAAAACCACTTTTGCACTTGTATTAGTGTGGAATAAACACTTTTTGCACTTGTGATAGTGTTGAAAACCCACTTTTCGCACATGTGTTAGTGAAGGAAACCACTTTTCGCACTTGTGTTGGTGCAGGAAACCACTTTTGCACTTGTATTAGTGTGGAAAAACCACTTTTCGCACTTGTGTTAGTGTTGAAAAACCACTTTGCGCACTTGTGTTAGTGTTGAAAAACCATTTTTCGCACTTGTGTTAGTGTTGAAAAACCACTTTTCGCACTTGTGTTGGTGCAGGAAAGCACTTTTGCACTTGTATTAGTGTGGAAAAAACACTTTTCGCACTTGTGATCGTGTTGAAAAACCACTTTTCGCACTTGTGTTAGTGTAGAAAAACCACTTTTCGCACTTGTGTTAGTGTTGAAAAACCACTTTCCACACTTGTGTTGGTGCAGGAAACCACTTTTGCACTTGTATTAGTGTGGAAAAAACACTTTTTGCACTTGTATTAGTGTGGAAAAACCACTTTTTGCACTTGTGATAGTGTTGAGAACCCACTTTTCGCACATGTGTTAGTGAAGGAAACCACTTTTCGCACTTGTATTGGTGCAGGAAACCACTTTTGCACTTGTATTAGTGTGGAAAAAACACTTTTTGCACTTGTGATAGTGTTGAAAAACCACTTTTCGCGCTTGTGTTAGTGTTGAAAATCTCCTTTTCGCAGTTGTGTTGGTGCAGGAAACCACTTTTGCACTTGTATTAGTGTGGACAAAACACTTTTGCACTTGTGATAGTGTTGAAAAACCACTTTTCGCACTTGTGTTAGTGTTGAAAAACCACTTTTGGCACTTGTGTTGGTGCAGGAAACCACTTTTGCACATGTATTAGTGTGGAAAAACCACTTTTCGCACTTGTGTTAGTGTTGAAAAACCACTTTTCGCACTTGTGTTAGTGTTGAAAAACCACTTTTCGCACTTGTGTTGGTGCAGGAAACCACTTTTGCACTTGTATTAGTGTGGAAAAACCACTTTTCGCACTTGTGTTAGTGTTGAAAAACCACTTTTCGCACTTGTGTTGGTGCAGGAAACCACTTTTGCACTTGTATTAGTGTGGCAAAAACACTTTTTGCACTTGTGATAGTGTTGAAAAACCACTTTTCGCACTTGTGTTAGTGTTGAAAACCACTTTTCGCACTTGTGTTGGTGCAGGAAACCACTTTTGCACTTGTATCAGTGTGGAAAAACCACTTTTCGCACTTGTGTTAGTGTTGAAAAACCACTTTTCGAACTTGTGTTAGTGTTGAAAAACCACTTTTCGCACTTGTGTTAGTGTTGAAAAACCACTTCGCACTTGTGTTGGTGCAGGAAACCACTTTTGCACTTGTATTAGTGTGGAAAAAACACTTTTTGCACTTGTGATAGTGTTGAAAAACCACTTTTCGCACTTGTGTTAGTGTTGAAAAACCACTTTTCGCACTCGTGTTGGTGCAGGAAACCACTTTTGCACTTGTATTAGTGTGGAAAAACCACTTTTCGCACTTGTGTTAGTGTTGAAAAACCACTTTTCGCACTTGTGTTAGTGTTGAAAAACCACTTTTTGCACTTGTGTTAGTGTTGAAAAACCACTTTTGGCACTTGTGTTGGTGCAGGAAACCACTTTTGCACTTGTATTAGTGTGGAATAAACACTTTTTGCACTTGTGATAGTGTTGAAAAACCACTTTTCGCACTTGTGTTAGTGTTGAAAAACCACTTTCCACACTTGTGTTGGTGCAGGAAACCACTTTTGCACTTGTATTAGTGTGGGAAAAGCACTTTTTGCACTTGTGATAGTGTTGAAAACCCACTTTTCGCACATGTGTTAGTGTTGAAAAACCACTTCGCACTTGTGTTCGTGCAGGAAACCACTTTTGCACTTGTATTAGTGTGGAAAAAACACTTTTGCACTTGTGATAGTGTTGAAAAACCACTTTTCGCACTTGTGTTAGTGTTGAAAAACCACTTTTCGCACTCGTGTTGGTGCAGGAAACCACTTTTGCACTTGTATTAGTGTGGAAAAACCACTTTTCGCACTTGTGTTAGTGTTGAAAAACCACTTTTCGCACTTGTGTTAGTGTTGAAAAACCACTTTTTGCACTTGTGTTAGTGTTGAAAAACCACTTTTGGCACTTGTGTTGGTGCAGGAAACCACTTTTGCACTTGTATTAGTGTGGAATAAACACTTTTTGCACTTGTGATAGTGTTGAAAAACCACTTTTCGCACTTGTGTTAGTGTTGAAAAACCACTTTCCACACTTGTGTTGGTGCAGGAAACCACTTTTGCACTTGTATTAGTGTGGGAAAAGCACTTTTTGCACTTGTGATAGTGTTGAAAACCCACTTTTCGCACATGTGTTAGTGAAGGAAACCACTTTTCGCACTTGTGTTCGTGCAGGAAACCACTTTTGCACTTGTA
This sequence comes from Myxine glutinosa, assembly GCF_964187855.1. Classification (NCBI taxonomy): domain Eukaryota; kingdom Metazoa; phylum Chordata; class Myxini; order Myxiniformes; family Myxinidae; genus Myxine; species Myxine glutinosa. Next base: position 32,263 of record NW_027618121.1, on the reverse strand, counting down.
TGAGTGTGGAAAAAACACTTTTGCACTTGTGATAGTGTTGAAAAACCACTTTTCACACTTGTGTTAGTGTTGAAAAACCACTTTTCGCACTTGTGTTGGTGCAGGAAACCACTTTTGCACTTGTATTAGTGTGGAAAAAACACTTTTTGCACTTGTATTAGTGTGGAAAAACCACTTTTTGCACTTGTGATAGTGTTGAAAACCCACTTTTCGCACATGTGTTAGTGAAGGAAACCACTTTTCGCACTTGTATTGGTGCAGGAAACCACTTTTGCACTTGTATTAGTGTGGAAAAAACACTTTTTGCACTTGTGATAGTGTTGAAAAACCACTTTTCGCGCTTGTGTTAGTGTTGAAAATCTCCTTTTCGCAGTTGTGTTGGTGCAGGAAACCACTTTTGCACTTGTATTAGTGTGGACAAAACACTTTTGCACTTGTGATAGTGTTGAAAAACCACTTTTCGCACTTGTGTTAGTGTTGAAAAACCACTTTTGGCACTTGTGTTGGTGCAGGAAACCACTTTTGCACATGTATTAGTGTGGAAAAACCACTTTTCGCACTTGTGTTAGTGTTGAAAAACCACTTTTCGCACTTGTGTTAGTGTTGAAAAACCACTTTTCGCACTTGTGTTGGTGCAGGAAACCACTTTTGCACTTGTATTAGTGTGGAAAAACCACTTTTCGCACTTGTGTGAGTGTTGAAAAACCACTTTTCGCACTTGTGTTGGTGCAGGAAACCACTTTTGCACTTGTATTAGTGTGGCAAAAACACTTTTTGCACTTGTGATAGTGTTGAAAAACCACTTTTCGCACTTGTGTTAGTGTTGAAAACCACTTTTCGCACTTGTGTTGGTGCAGGAAACCACTTTTGCACTTGTATCAGTGTGGAAAAACCACTTTTCGCACTTGTGTTAGTGTTGAAAAACCACTTTTCGAACTTGTGTTAGTGTTGAAAAACCACTTTTCGCACTTGTGTTAGTGTTGAAAAACCACTTCGCACTTGTGTTGGTGCAGGAAACCACTTTTGCACTTGTATTAGTGTGGAAAAAACACTTTTTGCACTTGTGATAGTGTTGAAAAACCACTTTTCGCACTTGTGTTAGTGTTGAAAAACCACTTTTCGCACTCGTGTTGGTGCAGGAAACCACTTTTGCACTTGTATTAGTGTGGAAAAACCACTTTTCGCACTTGTGTTAGTGTTGAAAAACCACTTTTCGCACTTGTGTTAGTGTTGAAAAACCACTTTTTGCACTTGTGTTAGTGTTGAAAAACCACTTTTGGCACTTGTGTTGGTGCAGGAAACCACTTTTGCACTTGTATTAGTGTGGAATAAACACTTTTTGCACTTGTGATAGTGTTGAAAAACCACTTTTCGCACCTGTGTTATTGTTGAAAAACCACTTTCCACACTTGTGTTGGTGCAGGAAACCACTTTTGCACTTGTATTAGTGTGGGAAAAGCACTTTTTGCACTTGTGATAGTGTTGAAAACCCACTTTTCGCACATGTGTTAGTGAAGGAAACCACTTTTCGCACTTGTGTTCGTGCAGGAAACCACTTTTGCACTTGTATTAGTGTGGAAAAAACACTTTTGCACTTGTGATAGTGTTGAAAAACCACTTTTCACACTTGTGTTAGTGTTGAAAAACCACTTTTCGCACTTGTGTTGGTGCAGGAAACCACTTTTGCACTTGTATTAGTGTGGAAAAACCACTTTTCACACTTGTGTCAGTGTTGAAAAACCACTTTTCGCACTTGTGTTGGTGCAGGAAACCACTTTTGCACTTGTATTAGTGTGGACAAAACACTTTTGCACTTGTGATAGTGTTGAAAAACCACTTTTCGCACTTGTGTTAGTGTTGAAAAACCACTTTTGGCACTTGTGTTGGTGCAGGAAACCACTTTTGCACATGTATTAGTGTGGAAAAACCACTTTTCGCACTTGTGTTAGTGTTGAAAAACCACTTTTCGCACTTGTGTTAGTGTTGAAAAACCACTTTTCGCACTTGTGTTGGTGCAGGAAACCACTTTTGCACTTGTATTAGTGTGGAAAAACCACTTTTCGCACTTGTGTTAGTGTTGAAAAACCACTTTTCGCACTTGTGTTGGTGCAGGAAACCACTTTTGCACTTGTATTAGTGTGGCAAAAACACTTTTTGCACTTGTGATAGTGTTGAAAAACCACTTTTCGCACTTGTGTTAGTGTTGAAAACCACTTTTCGCACTTGTGTTGGTGCAGGAAACCACTTTTGCACTTGTATCAGTGTGGAAAAACCACTTTTCGCACTTGTGTTAGTGTTGAAAAACCACTTTTCGAACTTGTGTTAGTGTTGAAAAACCACTTTTCGCACTTGTGTTAGTGTTGAAAAACCACTTTGCACTTGTGTTGGTGCAGGAAACCACTTTTGCACTTGTATTAGTGTGGAAAAAACACTTTTTGCACTTGTGATAGTGTTGAAAAACCACTTTTCGCACTTGTGTTAGTGTTGAAAAACCACTTTTCGCACTCGTGTTGGTGCAGGAAACCACTTTTGCACTTGTATTAGTGTGGAAAAACCACTTTTCGCACTTGTGTTAGTGTTGAAAAACCACTTTTCGCACTTGTGTTAGTGTTGAAAAACCACTTTTTGCACTTGTGTTAGTGTTGAAAAACCACTTTTGGCACTTGTGTTGGTGCAGGAAACCACTTTTGCACTTGTATTAGTGTGGAATAAACACTTTTTGCACTTGTGATAGTGTTGAAAAACCACTTTTCGCACTTGTGTTAGTGTTGAAAAACCACTTTCCACACTTGTGTTGGTGCAGGAAACCACTTTTGCACTTGTATTAGTGTGGGAAAAGCACTTTTTGCACTTGTGATAGTGTTGAAAACCCACTTTTCGCACATGTGTTAGTGAAGGAAACCACTTTTCGCACTTGTGTTCGTGCAGGAAACCACTTTTGCACTTGTATTAGTGTGGAAAAAACACTTTTGCACTTGTGATAGTGTTGAAAAACCACTTTTCACACTTGTGTTAGTGTTGAAAAACCACTTTTCGCACTTGTGTTGGTGCATGAAACCACTTTTGCACTTGTATTAGTGTGGAAAAACCACTTTTCACACTTGTGTCAGTGTTGAAAAACCACTTTTCGCACTTGTGTTGGTGCAGGAAACCACTTTTGCACTTGTATTAGTGTGGAAAAACCACTTTTCACACCTGTGTTAGTGTTGAAAAACCACTTTTCGCACTTGTGTTAGTGTTGAAAAACCACTTTTCGCACTTGTGTTGGTGCAGAAAACCACTATTGCACTTGTATTAGTGTGGAAAAAACACTTTTTGCACTTGTGATAGTGTTGAAAAACCACTTTTCGCACTTGTGTTAGTGTTGAAAACCACTTTTCGCACTTGTGTTGGTGCAGGAAACCACTTTTGCACTTGTATCAGTGTGGAAAAACCACTTTTCGCACTTGTGTTAGTGTTGAAAAACCACTTTTCGAACTTGTGTTAGTGTTGAAAAACCACTTTTCGCACTTGTGTTAGTGTTGAAAAACCACTTCGCACTTGTGTTGGTGCAGGAAACCACTTTTGCACTTGTATTAGTGTGGAAAAAACACTTTTTGCACTTGTGATAGTGTTGAAAAACCACTTTTCGCACTTGTGTTAGTGTTGAAAAACCACTTTTCGCACTCGTGTTGGTGCAGGAAACCACTTTTGCACTTGTATTAGTGTGGAAAAACCACTTTTCGCACTTGTGTTAGTGTTGAAAAACCACTTTTCGCACTTGTGTTAGTGTTGAAAAACCACTTTTTGCACTTGTGTTAGTGTTGAAAAACCACTTTTGGCACTTGTGTTGGTGCAGGAAACCACTTTTGCACTTGTATTAGTGTGGAATAAACACTTTTTGCACTTGTGATAGTGTTGAAAAACCACTTTTCGCACTTGTGTTAGTGTTGAAAAACCACTTTCCACACTTGTGTTGGTGCAGGAAACCACTTTTGCACTTGTATTAGTGTGGGAAAAGCACTTTTTGCACTTGTGATAGTGTTGAAAACCCACTTTTCGCACATGTGTTAGTGTTGAAAAACCACTTCGCACTTGTGTTCGTGCAGGAAACCACTTTTGCACTTGTATTAGTGTGGAAAAAACACTTTTGCACTTGTGATAGTGTTGAAAAACCACTTTTCGCACTTGTGTTAGTGTTGAAAAACCACTTTTCGCACTCGTGTTGGTGCAGGAAACCACTTTTGCACTTGTATTAGTGTGGAAAAACCACTTTTCGCACTTGTGTTAGTGTTGAAAAACCACTTTTCGCACTTGTGTTAGTGTTGAAAAACCACTTTTTGCACTTGTGTTAGTGTTGAAAAACCACTTTTGGCACTTGTGTTGGTGCAGGAAACCACTTTTGCACTTGTATTAGTGTGGAATAAACACTTTTTGCACTTGTGATAGTGTTGAAAAACCACTTTTCGCACTTGTGTTAGTGTTGAAAAACCACTTTCCACACTTGTGTTGGTGCAGGAAACCACTTTTGCACTTGTATTAGTGTGGGAAAAGCACTTTTTGCACTTGTGATAGTGTTGAAAACCCACTTTTCGCACATGTGTTAGTGAAGGAAACCACTTTTCGCACTTGTGTTCGTGCAGGAAACCACTTTTGCACTTGTATGAGTGTGGAAAAAACACTTTTGCACTTGTGATAGTGTTGAAAAACCACTTTTCACACTTGTGTTAGTGTTGAAAAACCACTTTTCGCACTTGTGTTGGTGCAGGAAACCACTTTTGCACTTGTATTAGTGTGGAAAAAACACTTTTTGCACTTGTATTAGTGTGGAAAAACCACTTTTTGCACTTGTGATAGTGTTGAAAACCCACTTTTCGCACATGTGTTAGTGAAGGAAACCACTTTTCGCACTTGTATTGGTGCAGGAAACCACTTTTGCACTTGTATTAGTGTGGAAAAAACACTTTTTGCACTTGTGATAGTGTTGAAAAACCACTTTTCGCGCTTGTGTTAGTGTTGAAAATCTCCTTTTCGCAGTTGTGTTGGTGCAGGAAACCACTTTTGCACTTGTATTAGTGTGGACAAAACACTTTTGCACTTGTGATAGTGTTGAAAAACCACTTTTCGCACTTGTGTTAGTGTTGAAAAACCACTTTTGGCACTTGTGTTGGTGCAGGAAACCACTTTTGCACATGTATTAGTGTGGAAAAACCACTTTTCGCACTTGTGTTAGTGTTGAAAAACCACTTTTCGCACTTGTGTTAGTGTTGAAAAACCACTTTTCGCACTTGTGTTGGTGCAGGAAACCACTTTTGCACTTGTATTCGTGTGGAAAAACCACTTTTCGCACTTGTGTGAGTGTTGAAAAACCACTTTTCGCACTTGTGTTGGTGCAGGAAACCACTTTTGCACTTGTATTAGTGTGGCAAAAACACTTTTTGCACTTGTGATAGTGTTGAAAAACCACTTTTCGCACTTGTGTTAGTGTTGAAAACCACTTTTCGCACTTGTGTTGGTGCAGGAAACCACTTTTGCACTTGTATCAGTGTGGAAAAACCACTTTTCGCACTTGTGTTAGTGTTGAAAAACCACTTTTCGAACTTGTGTTAGTGTTGAAAAACCACTTTTCGCACTTGTGTTAGTGTTGAAAAACCACTTCGCACTTGTGTTGGTGCAGGAAACCACTTTTGCACTTGTATTAGTGTGGAAAAAACACTTTTTGCACTTGTGATAGTGTTGAAAAACCACTTTTCGCACTTGTGTTAGTGTTGAAAAACCACTTTTCGCACTCGTGTTGGTGCAGGAAACCACTTTTGCACTTGTATTAGTGTGGAAAAACCACTTTTCGCACTTGTGTTAGTGTTGAAAAACCACTTTTCGCACTTGTGTTAGTGTTGAAAAACCACTTTTTGCACTTGTGTTAGTGTTGAAAAACCACTTTTGGCACTTGTGTTGGTGCAGGAAACCACTTTTGCACTTGTATTAGTGTGGAATAAACACTTTTTGCACTTGTGATAGTGTTGAAAAACCACTTTTCGCACTTGTGTTATTGTTGAAAAACCACTTTCCACACTTGTGTTGGTGCAGGAAACCACTTTTGCACTTGTATTAGTGTGGGAAAAGCACTTTTTGCACTTGTGATAGTGTTGAAAACCCACTTTTCGCACATGTGTTAGTGAAGGAAACCACTTTTCGCACTTGTGTTCGTGCAGGAAACCACTTTTGCACTTGTATTAGTGTGGAAAAAACACTTTTGCACTTGTGATAGTGTTGAAAAACCACTTTTCACACTTGTGTTAGTGTTGAAAAACCACTTTTCGCACTTGTGTTGGTGCAGGAAACCACTTTTGCACTTGTATTAGTGTGGAAAAACCACTTTTCACACTTGTGTCAGTGTTGAAAAACCACTTTTCGCACTTGTGTTGGTGCAGGAAACCACTTTTGCACTTGTATTAGTGTGGACAAAACACTTTTGCACTTGTGATAGTGTTGAAAAACCACTTTTCGCACTTGTGTTGGTGTTGAAAAACCACTTTTGGCACTTGTGTTGGTGCAGGAAACCACTTTTGCACATGTATTAGTGTGGAAAAACCACTTTTCGCACTTGTGTTAGTGTTGAAAAACCACTTTTCGCACTTGTGTTAGTGTTGAAAAACCACTTTTCGCACTTGTGTTGGTGCAGGAAACCACTTTTGCACTTGTATTAGTGTGGAAAAACCACTTTTCGCACTTGTGTTAGTGTTGAAAAACCACTTTTCGCACTTGTGTTGGTGCAGGAAACCACTTTTGCACTTGTATTAGTGTGGCAAAAACACTTTTTGCACTTGTGATAGTGTTGAAAAACCACTTTTCGCACTTGTGTTAGTGTTGAAAACCACTTTTCGCACTTGTGTTGGTGCAGGAAACCACTTTTGCACTTGTATCAGTGTGGAAAAACCACTTTTCGCACTTGTGTTAGTGTTGAAAAACCACTTTTCGAACTTGTGTTAGTGTTGAAAAACCACTTTTCGCACTTGTGTTAGTGTTGAAAAACCACTTCGCACTTGTGTTGGTGCAGGAAACCACTTTTGCACTTGTATTAGTGTGGAAAAAACACTTTTTGCACTTGTGATAGTGTTGAAAAACCACTTTTCGCACTTGTGTTAGTGTTGAAAAACCACTTTTCGCACTCGTGTTGGTGCAGGAAACCACTTTTGCACTTGTATTAGTGTGGAAAAACCACTTTTCGCACTTGTGTTAGTGTTGAAAAACCACTTTTCGCACTTGTGTTAGTGTTGAAAAACCACTTTTTGCACTTGTGTTAGTGTTGAAAAACCACTTTTGGCACTTGTGTTGGTGCAGGAAACCACTTTTGCACTTGTATTAGTGTGGAATAAACACTTTTTGCACTTGTGATAGTGTTGAAAAACCACTTTTCGCACTTGTGTTAGTGTTGAAAAACCACTTTCCACACTTGTGTTGGTGCAGGAAACCACTTTTGCACTTGTATTAGTGTGGGAAAAGCACTTTTTGCACTTGTGATAGTGTTGAAAACCCACTTTTCGCACATGTGTTAGTGAAGGAAACCACTTTTCGCACTTGTGTTCGTGCAGGAAACCACTTTTGCACTTGTATTAGTGTGGAAAAAACACTTTTGCACTTGTGATAGTGTTGAAAAACCACTTTTCACACTTGTGTTAGTGTTGAAAAACCACTTTTCGCACTTGTGTTGGTGCAGGAAACCACTTTTGCACTTGTATTAGTGTGGAAAAACCACTTTTCACACTTGTGTCAGTGTTGAAAAACCACTTTTCGCACTTGTGTTGGTGCAGGAAACCACTTTTGCACTTGTATTAGTGTGGACAAAACACTTTTGCACTTGTGATAGTGTTGAAAAACCACTTTTCGCACTTGTGTTAGTGTTGAAAAACCACTTTTGGCACTTGTGTTGGTGCAGGAAACCACTTTTGCACATGTATTAGTGTGGAAAAACCACTTTTCGCACTTGTGTTAGTGTTGAAAAACCACTTTTCGCACTTGTGTTAGTGTTGAAAAACCACTTTTCGCACTTGTGTTGGTGCAGGAAACCACTTTTGCACTTGTATTAGTGTGGAAAAACCACTTTTCGCACTTGTGTTAGTGTTGAAAAACCACTTTTCGCACTTGTGTTGGTGCAGGAAACCACTTTTGCACTTGTATTAGTGTGGCAAAAACACTTTTTGCACTTGTGATAGTGTTGAAAAACCACTTTTCGCACTTGTGTTAGTGTTGAAAACCACTTTTCGCACTTGTGTTGGTGCAGGAAACCACTTTTGCACTTGTATCAGTGTGGAAAAACCACTTTTCGCACTTGTGTTAGTGTTGAAAAACCACTTTTCGAACTTGTGTTAGTGTTGAAAAACCACTTTTCGCACTTGTGTTAGTGTTGAAAAACCACTTCGCACTTGTGTTGGTGCAGGAAACCACTTTTGCACTTGTATTAGTGTGGAAAAAACACTTTTTGCACTTGTGATAGTGTTGAAAAACCACTTTTCGCACTTGTGTTAGTGTTGAAAAACCACTTTTCGCACTCGTGTTGGTGCAGGAAACCACTTTTGCACTTGTATTAGTGTGGAAAAACCACTTTTCGCACTTGTGTTAGTGTTGAAAAACCACTTTTCGCACTTGTGTTAGTGTTGAAAAACCACTTTTTGCACTTGTGTTAGTGTTGAAAAACCACTTTTGGCACTTGTGTTGGTGCAGGAAACCACTTTTGCACTTGTATTAGTGTGGAATAAACACTTTTTGCACTTGTGATAGTGTTGAAAAACCACTTTTCGCACTTGTGTTAGTGTTGAAAAACCACTTTCCACACTTGTGTTGGTGCAGGAAACCACTTTTGCACTTGTATTAGTGTGGGAAAAGCACTTTTTGCACTTGTGATAGTGTTGAAAACCCACTTTTCGCACATGTGTTAGTGAAGGAAACCACTTTTCGCACTTGTGTTCGTGCAGGAAACCACTTTTGCACTTGTATTAGTGTGGAAAAAACACTTTTGCACTTGTGATAGTGTTGAAAAACCACTTTTCACACTTGTGTTAGTGTTGAAAAACCACTTTTCGCACTTGTGTTGGTGCATGAAACCACTTTTGCACTTGTATTAGTGTGGAAAAACCACTTTTCACACTTGTGTCAGTGTTGAAAAACCACTTTTCGCACTTGTGTTGGTGCAGGAAACCACTTTTGCACTTGTATTAGTGTGGAAAAACCACTTTTCACACCTGTGTTAGTGTTGAAAAACCACTTTTCGCACTTGTGTTAGTGTTGAAAAACCACTTTTCGCACTTGTGTTGGTGCAGAAAACCACTATTGCACTTGTATTAGTGTGGAAAAAACACTTTTTGCACTTGTGATAGTGTTGAAAAACCACTTTTCGCACTTGTGTTAGTGTTGAAAACCACTTTTCGCACTTGTGTTGGTGCAGGAAACCACTTTTGCACTTGTATCAGTGTGGAAAAACCACTTTTCGCACTTGTGTTAGTGTTGAAAAACCACTTTTCGAACTTGTGTTAGTGTTGAAAAACCACTTTTCGCACTTGTGTTAGTGTTGAAAAACCACTTCGCACTTGTGTTGGTGCAGGAAACCACTTTTGCACTTGTATTAGTGTGGAAAAAACACTTTTTGCACTTGTGATAGTGTTGAAAAACCACTTTTCGCACTTGTGTTAGTGTTGAAAAACCACTTTTCGCACTCGTGTTGGTGCAGGAAACCACTTTTGCACTTGTATTAGTGTGGAAAAACCACTTTTTGCACTTGTGTTAGTGTTGAAAAACCACTTTTCGCACTTGTGTTAGTGTTGAAAAACCACTTTTTGCACTTGTGTTAGTGTTGAAAAACCACTTTTGGCACTTGTGTTGGTGCAGGAAACCACTTTTGCACTTGTATTAGTGTGGAATAAACACTTTTTGCACTTGTGATAGTGTTGAAAAACCACTTTTCGCACTTGTGTTAGTGTTGAAAAACCACTTTCCACACTTGTGTTGGTGCAGGAAACCACTTTTGCACTTGTATTAGTGTGGGAAAAGCACTTTTTGCACTTGTGATAGTGTTGAAAACCCACTTTTCGCACATGTGTTAGTGTTGAAAAACCACTTCGCACTTGTGTTCGTGCAGGAAACCACTTTTGCACTTGTATTAGTGTGGAAAAAACACTTTTGCACTTGTGATAGTGTTGAAAAACCACTTTTCGCACTTGTGTTAGTGTTGAAAAACCACTTTTCGCACTCGTGTTGGTGCAGGAAACCACTTTTGCACTTGTATTAGTGTGGAAAAACCACTTTTCGCACTTGTGTTAGTGTTGAAAAACCACTTTTCGCACTTGTGTTAGTGTTGAAAAACCACTTTTTGCACTTGTGTTAGTGTTGAAAAACCACTTTTGGCACTTGTGTTGGTGCAGGAAACCACTTTTGCACTTGTATTAGTGTGGAATAAACACTTTTTGCACTTGTGATAGTGTTGAAAAACCACTTTTCGCACTTGTGTTAGTGTTGAAAAACCACTTTCCACACTTGTGTTGGTGCAGGAAACCACTTTTGCACTTGTATTAGTGTGGGAAAAGCACTTTTTGCACTTGTGATAGTGTTGAAAACCCACTTTTCGCACATGTGTTAGTGAAGGAAACCACTTTTCGCACTTGTGTTCGTGCAGGAAACCACTTTTGCACTTGTATGAGTGTGGAAAAAACACTTTTGCACTTGTGATAGTGTTGAAAAACCACTTTTCACACTTGTGTTAGTGTTGAAAAACCACTTTTCGCACTTGTGTTGGTGCAGGAAACCACTTTTGCACTTGTATTAGTGTGGAAAAAACACTTTTGCACTTGTATTAGTGTGGAAAAACCACTTTTTGCACTTGTGATAGTGTTGAAAACCCACTTTTCGCACATGTGTTAGTGAAGGAAACCACTTTTCGCACTTGTATTGGTGCAGGAAACCACTTTTGCACTTGTATTAGTGTGGAAAAAAACACTTTTTGCACTTGTGATAGTGTTGAAAAACCACTTTTCGCGCTTGTGTTAGTGTTGAAAATCTCCTTTTCGCAGTTGTGTTGGTGCAGGAAACCACTTTTGCACTTGTATTAGTGTGGACAAAACACTTTTGCACTTGTGATAGTGTTGAAAAACCACTTTTCGCACTTGTGTTAGTGTTGAAAAACCACTTTTGGCACTTGTGTTGGTGCAGGAAACCACTTTTGCACATGTATTAGTGTGGAAAAACCACTTTCGCACTTGTGTTAGTGTTGAAAAACCACTTTTCGCACTTGTGTTAGTGTTGAAAAACCACTTTTCGCACTTGTGTTGGTGCAGGAAACCACTTTTGCACTTGTATTCGTGTGGAAAAAACCACTTTTCGCACTTGTGTGAGTGTTGAAAAACCACTTTTCGCACTTGTGTTGGTGCAGGAAACCACTTTTGCACTTGTATTAGTGTGGCAAAAACACTTTTTGCACTTGTGATAGTGTTGAAAAACCACTTTTCGCACTTGTGTTAGTGTTGAAAACCACTTTTCGCACTTGTGTTGGTGCAGGAAACCACTTTTTGCACTTGTATCAGTGTGGAAAAACCACTTTTCGCACTTGTGTTAGTGTTGAAAAACCACTTTTCGAACTTGTGTTAGTGTTGAAAAACCACTTTTCGCACTTGTGTTAGTGTTGAAAAACCACTTCGCACTTGTGTTGGTGCAGGAAACCACTTTTGCACTTGTATTAGTGTGGAAAAAACACTTTTTGCACTTGTGATAGTGTTGAAAAACCACTTTTCGCACTTGTGTTAGTGTTGAAAAACCACTTTTCGCACTCGTGTTGGTGCAGGAAACACTTTTGCACTTGTATTAGTGTGGAAAAACCACTTTTCGCACTTGTGTTAGTGTTGAAAAACCACTTTTCGCACTTGTGTTAGTGTTGAAAAACCACTTTTTGCACTTGTGTTAGTGTTGAAAAACCACTTTTGGCACTTGTGTTGGTGCAGGAAACCACTTTTGCACTTGTATTAGTGTGGAATAAACACTTTTTGCACTTGTGATAGTGTTGAAAAACCACTTTTCGCACTTGTGTTATTGTTGAAAAACCACTTTCCACACTTGTGTTGGTGCAGGAAACCACTTTTGCACTTGTATTAGTGTGGGAAAAGCACTTTTTGCACTTGTGATAGTGTTGAAAACCCACTTTTCGCACATGTGTTAGTGAAGGAAACCACTTTTCGCACTTGTGTTCGTGCAGGAAACCACTTTTGCACTTGTATTAGTGTGGAAAAAAACACTTTTGCACTTGTGATAGTGTTGAAAAACCACTTTTCACACTTGTGTTAGTGTTGAAAAACCACTTTTCGCACTTGTGTTGGTGCAGGAAACCACTTTTGCACTTGTATTAGTGTGGAAAAACCAACTTTTCACACTTGTGTCAGTGTTGAAAAACCACTTTTCGCACTTGTGTTGGTGCAGGAAACCACTTTTGCACTTGTATTAGTGTGGACAAAACACTTTTGCACTTGTGATAGTGTTGAAAAACCACTTTTCGCACTTGTGTTAGTGTTGAAAAACCACTTTGGCACTTGTGTTGGTGCAGGAAACCACTTTTGCACATGTATTAGTGTGGAAAAACCACTTTTCGCACTTGTGTTAGTGTTGAAAAACCACTTTTCGCACTTGTGTTAGTGTTGAAAAACCACTTTTCGCACTTGTGTTGGTGCAGGAAACCACTTTTGCACTTGTATTAGTGTGGAAAAACCACTTTTCGCACTTGTGTTAGTGTTGAAAACCACTTTTCGCACTTGTGTTGGTGCAGGAAACCACTTTTGCACTTGTATTAGTGTGCAAAACACTTTTTGCACTTGTGATAGTGTTGAAAAACCACTTTTCGCACTTGTGTTAGTGTTGAAAACCACTTTTCGCACTTGTGTTGGTGCAGGAAACCACTTTTGCACTTGTATCAGTGTGGAAAAACCACTTTTCGCACTTGTGTTAGTGTTGAAAAACCACTTTTCGAACTTGTGTTAGTGTTGAAAAACCACTTTTCGCACTTGTGTTAGTGTTGAAAAACCACTTCGCACTTGTGTTGGTGCAGGAAACCACTTTTGCACTTGTATTAGTGTGGAAAAAACACTTTTTGCACTTGTGATAGTGTTGAAAAACCACTTTTCGCACTTGTGTTAGTGTTGAAAAACCACTTTTCGCACTCGTGTTGGTGCAGGAAACCACTTTTGCACTTGTATTAGTGTGGAAAAACCACTTTTCGCACTTGTGTTAGTGTTGAAAAACCACTTTTCGCACTTGTGTTAGTGTTGAAAAACCACTTTTTGCACTTGTGTTAGTGTTGAAAAACCACTTTTGGCACTTGTGTTGGTGCAGGAAACCACTTTTGCACTTGTATTAGTGTGGAATAAACACTTTTTGCACTTGTGATAGTGTTGAAAAACCACTTTTCGCACTTGTGTTAGTGTTGAAAAACCACTTTCCACACTTGTGTTGGTGCAGGAAACCACTTTTGCACTTGTATTAGTGTGGGAAAAGCACTTTTTGCACTTGTGATAGTGTTGAAAACCCACTTTTCGCACATGTGTTAGTGAAGGAAACCACTTTTGCACTTGTATTAGTGTGGAAAAACCACTTTTCGCACTTGTGTTAGTGTTGAAAAACCACTTTGCGCACTTGTGTTAGTGTTGAAAAACCATTTTTCGCACTTGTGTTAGTGTTGAAAAACCACTTTTCGCACTTGTGTTGGTGCAGGAAACCACTTTTGCACTTGTATTAGTGTGGAAAAAACACTTTTCGCACTTGTGATCGTGTTGAAAAACCACTTTTCGCACTTGTGTTAGTGTAGAAAAACCACTTTTCGCACTTGTGTTAGTGTTGAAAAACCACTTTCCACACTTGTGTTGGTGCAGGAAACCACTTTTGCACTTGTATTAGTGTGGAAAAAACACTTTTTGCACTTGTATTAGTGTGGAAAAAACCACTTTTTGCACTTGTGATAGTGTTGAAAACCCACTTTTCGCACATGTGTTTAGTGAAGGAAACCACTTTTCGCACTTGTATTGGTGCAGGAAACCACTTTTGCACTTGTATTAGTGTGGAAAAAACACTTTTTGCACTTGTGATAGTGTTGAAAAACCACTTTTCGTGCTTGTGTTAGTGTTGAAAATCTCCTTTTCGCAGTTGTGTTGGTGCAGGAAACAACTTTTGCACTTGTATTAGTGTGGACAAAACACTTTTGCACTTGTGATAGTGTTGAAAAACCACTTTTCGCACTTGTGTTAGTGTTGAAAAAACCACTTTTCACACTTGTGTTGGTGCAGGAAACCACTTTTGCACATGTATTAGTGTGGAAAAACCACTTTTCGCACTTGTGTTAGTGTTGAAAAACCACTTTTCGCACTTGTGTTAGTGTTGAAAAACCACTTTTCGCACTTGTGTTGGTGCAGGAAACCACTTTTGCACTTGTATTAGTGTGGAAAAACCACTTTTCGCACTTGTGTTAGTGTTGAAAAACCACTTTTCGCACTTGTGTTGGTGCAGGAAACCACTTTTGCACTTGTATTAGTGTGGCAAAAACACTTTTTGCACTTGTGATAGCGTTGAAAAACCACTTTTCGCACTTGTGTTAGTGTTGAAAACCACTTTTCGCACTTGTGTTGGTGCAGGAAACCACTTTTGCACTTGTATCAGTGTGGAAAAACCACTTTTCGCACTTGTGTTAGTGTTGAAAAACCACTTTTCGAACTTGTGTTAGTGTTGAAAAACCACTTTTCGCACTTGTGTTAGTGTTGAAAAACCACTTCGCACTTGTGTTGGTGCAGGAAACCACTTTTGCACTTGTATTAGTGTGGAAAAAACACTTTTTGCACTTGTGATAGTGTTGAAAAACCACTTTTCGCACTTGTGTTAGTGTTGAAAAACCACTTTTCGCACTTGTGTTAGTGTTGAAAAACCACTTTTCACACTTGTGTTGGTGCAGGAAACCACTTTTGCACTTGTATTAGTGTGGAAAAACCACTTTTCGCACTTGTGTTAGTGTTGAAAAACCACTTTTCGCACTTGTGTTAGTGTTGAAAAACCACTTTTCGCACTTGTGTTGGTGCAGGAAACCACTTTTGCACTTGTATTAGTGTGGAAAAACCACTTTTTGCACTTGTGATTAGTGTTGAAAACCCACTTTTCGCACATGTGTTAGTGAAGGAAACCACTTTTCGCACTTGTATTGGTGCAGGAAACCACTTTTGCACTTGTATTAGTGTGGAAAAAACACTTTTTGCACTTGTGATAGTGTTGAAAAACCACTTTTCGCGCTTGTGTTAGTGTTGAAAATCCACTTTTCGCACTTGTGTTGGTGCAGGAAACCACTTTTGCACTTGTATTAGTGTGGAAAAAAACACTTTTGCACTTGTGTTAGTGTTGAAAAACCACTTTTCGCACTTGTGTTGGTGCAGGAAACCACTTTTGCACTTGTATTAGTGTGGCAAAAACACTTTTTGCACTTGTGATAGTGTTGAAAAACCACTTTTCGCACTTGTGTTAGTGTTGAAAACCACTTTTCGCACTTGTGTTGGTGCAGGAAACCACTTTTGCACTTGTATCAGTGTGGAAAAACCACTTTTCGCACTTGTGTTAGTGTTGAAAAACCACTTTTCGAACTTGTGTTAGTGTTGAAAAACCACTTTTCGCACTTGTGTTAGTGTTGAAAAACCACTTCGCACTTGTGTTGGTGCAGGAAACCACTTTTGCACTTGTATTAGTGTGGAAAAAACACTTTTTGCACTTGTGATAGTGTTGAAAAACCACTTTTCGCACTTGTGTTAGTGTTGAAAAACCACTTTTCGCACTCGTGTTGGTGCAGGAAACCACTTTTGCACTTGTATTAGTGTGGAAAAACCACTTTTCGCACTTGTGTTAGTGTTGAAAAACCACTTTTCGCACTTGTGTTAGTGTTGAAAAACCACTTTTTGCACTTGTGTTAGTGTTGAAAAACCACTTTTGGCACTTGTGTTGGTGCAGGAAACCACTTTTGCACTTGTATTAGTGTGGAATAAACACTTTTTGCACTTGTGATAGTGTTGAAAAACCACTTTTCGCACTTGTGTTAGTGTTGAAAAACCACTTTCCACACTTGTGTTGGTGCAGGAAACCACTTTTGCACTTGTATTAGTGTGGGAAAAGCACTTTTTGCACTTGTGATAGTGTTGAAAACCCACTTTTCGCACATGTGTTAGTGAAGGAAACCACTTTTCGCACTTGTGTTCGTGCAGGAAACCACTTTTGCACTTGTATTAGTGTGGAAAAAACACTTTTGCACTTGTGATAGTGTTGAAAAACCACTTTTCACACTTGTGTTAGTGTTGAAAAACCACTTTTCGCACTTGTGTTGGTGCATGAAACCACTTTTGCACTTGTATTAGTGTGGAAAAACCACTTTTCACACTTGTGTCAGTGTTGAAAAACCACTTTTCGCACTTGTGTTGGTGCAGGAAACCACTTTTGCACTTGTATTAGTGTGGAAAAACCACTTTTCACACCTGTGTTAGTGTTGAAAAACCACTTTTCGCACTTGTGTTAGTGTTGAAAAACCACTTTTCGCACTTGTGTTGGTGCAGAAAACCACTATTGCACTTGTATTAGTGTGGAAAAAACACTTTTTGCACTTGTGATAGTGTTGAAAAACCACTTTTCGCACTTGTGTTAGTGTTGAAAAACCACTTTTCGCACTTGTGTTGGTGCAGGAAACCACTTTTGCACTTGTATTAGTGTGGAAAAACCACTTTTCGCACTTGTGTTAGTGTTGAAAAACCACTTTGCGCACTTGTGTTAGTGTTGAAAAACCATTTTTCGCACTTGTGTTAGTGTTGAAAAACCACTTTTCGCACTTGTGTTGGTGCAGGAAACCACTTTTGCACTTGTATTAGTGTGGAAAAAACACTTTTCGCACTTGTGATCGTGTTGAAAAACCACTTTTCGCACTTGTGTTAGTGTAGAAAAACCACTTTTCGCACTTGTGTTAGTGTTGAAAAACCACTTTCCACACTTGTGTTGGTGCAGGAAACCACTTTTGCACTTGTATTAGTGTGGAAAAAACACTTTTTGCACTTGTATTAGTGTGGAAAAACCACTTTTTGCACTTGTGATAGTGTTGAAAACCCACTTTTCGCACATGTGTTAGTGAAGGAAACCACTTTTCGCACTTGTATTGGTGCAGGAAACCACTTTTGCACTTGTATTAGTGTGGAAAAAACACTTTTTGCACTTGTGATAGTGTTGAAAAACCACTTTTCGTGCTTGTGTTAGTGTTGAAAATCTCCTTTTCGCAGTTGTGTTGGTGCAGGAAACAACTTTTGCACTTGTATTAGTGTGGACAAAACACTTTTGCACTTGTGATAGTGTTGAAAAACCACTTTTCGCACTTGTGTTAGTGTTGAAAAACCACTTTTCACACTTGTGTTGGTGCAGGAAACCACTTTTGCACATGTATTAGTGTGGAAAAACCACTTTTCGCACTTGTGTTAGTGTTGAAAAACCACTTTTCGCACTTGTGTTAGTGTTGAAAAACCACTTTTCGCACTTGTGTTGGTGCAGGAAACCACTTTTGCACTTGTATTAGTGTGGAAAAACCACTTTTCGCACTTGTGTTAGTGTTGAAAAACCACTTTTCGCACTTGTGTTGGTGCAGGAAACCACTTTTGCACTTGTATTAGTGTGGCAAAAACACTTTTTGCACTTGTGATAGCGTTGAAAAACCACTTTTCGCACTTGTGTTAGTGTTGAAAACCACTTTTCGCACTTGTGTTGGTGCAGGAAACCACTTTTGCACTTGTATCAGTGTGGAAAAACCACTTTTCGCACTTGTGTTAGTGTTGAAAAACCACTTTTCGAACTTGTGTTAGTGTTGAAAAACCACTTTTCGCACTTGTGTTAGTGTTGAAAAACCACTTCGCACTTGTGTTGGTGCAGGAAACCACTTTTGCACTTGTATTAGTGTGGAAAAAACACTTTTTGCACTTGTGATAGTGTTGAAAAACCACTTTTCGCACTTGTGTTAGTGTTGAAAAACCACTTTTCGCACTTGTGTTAGTGTTGAAAAACCACTTTTCACACTTGTGTTGGTGCAGGAAACCACTTTTGCACTTGTATTAGTGTGGAAAAACCACTTTTCGCACTTGTGTTAGTGTAACCACTTTTCGCACTTGTGTTAGTGTTGAAAAACCACTTTTCGCACTTGTGTTGGTGCAGGAAACCACTTTTGCACTTGTATTAGTGTGGAAAAACCACTTTTTGCACTTGTGATAGTGTTGAAAACCCACTTTTCGCACATGTGTTAGTGAAGGAAACCACTTTTCGCACTTGTATTGGTGCAGGAAACCACTTTTGCACTTGTATTAGTGTGGAAAAAACACTTTTTGCACTTGTGATAGTGTTGAAAAACCACTTTTCGCGCTTGTGTTAGTGTTGAAAATCCACTTTTCGCACTTGTGTTGGTGCAGGAAACCACTTTTGCACTTGTATTAGTGTGGAAAAAACACTTTTGCACTTGTGATAGTGTTGAAAAACCACTTTTCGCACTTGTGTTAGTGTTGAAAAACCACTTTTTACACTTGTATTAGTGTGGCAAAAACACTTTTTGCACTTGTGATAGTGTTGAAAAACCACTTTTCGCACTTGTGTTAGTGTTGAAAACCACTTTTCGCACTTGTGTTGGTGCAGGAAACCACTTTTGCACTTGTATCAGTGTGGAAAAACCACTTTTCGCACTTGTGTTAGTGTTGAAAAACCACTTTTCGCACTTGTGTTAGTGTTGAAAAACCACTTTTCGCACCTGTGTTAGTGTTGAAAAACCACTTTTCGCACTTGTGTTGGTGCAGGAAACCACTTTTGCACTTGTATTAGTGTGGAAAAAACACTTTTTGCACTTGTGATAGTGTTGAAAAACCACTTTTCGCACTTGTGTTAGTGTTGAAAAACCACTTTTCACACTTGTGTTAGTGTTGAAAAACCACTTTTCACACTTGTGTTGGTGCAGGAAACCACTTTTGCACTTGTATTAGTGTGGAAAAACCACTTTTCGCACTTGTGTTAGTGTTGAAAAACCACTTTTCGCACTTGTGTTAGTGTTGAAAAACCACTTTTCGCACTTGTGTTGGTGCAGGAAACCACTTTTGCACTTGTATTAGTGTGGAAAAACCACTTTTTGCACTTGTGATAGTGTTGAAAACCCACTTTTCGCACATGTGTTAGTGAAGGAAACCACTTTTCGCACTTGTATTGGTGCAGGAAACCACTTTTGCACTTGTATTAGTGTGGAAAAAACACTTTTTGCACTTGTGATAGTGTTGAAAAACCACTTTTCGCGCTTGTGTTAGTGTTGAAAATCCACTTTTCGCACTTGTGTTGGTGCAGGAAACCACTTTTGCACTTGTATTAGTGTGGAAAAAACACTTTTGCACTTGTGATAGTGTTGAAAAACCACTTTTCGCACTTGTGTTAGTGTTGAAAAACCACTTTTTACACTTGTATTAGTGTGGCAAAAACACTTTTTGCACTTGTGATAGTGTTGAAAAACCACTTTTCGCACTTGTGTTAGTGTTGAAAACCACTTTTCGCACTTGTGTTGGTGCAGGAAACCACTTTTGCACTTGTATCAGTGTGGAAAAACCACTTTTCGCACTTGTGTTAGTGTTGAAAAACCACTTTTCGCACTTGTGTTAGTGTTGAAAAACCACTTTTCGCACCTGTGTTAGTGTTGAAAAACCACTTTTCGCACTTGTGTTGGTGCAGGAAACCACTTTTGCACTTGTATTAGTGTGGAAAAAACACTTTTTGCACTTGTGATAGTGTTGAAAAACCACTTTTCGCACTTGTGTTAGTGTTGAAAAACCACTTTTCGCACTTGTGTTAGTGTTGAAAAACCACTTTTCACACTTGTGTTGGTGCAGGAAACCACTTTTGCACTTGTATTAGTGTGGAAAAACCACTTTTCGCACTTGTGTTAATGTTGAAAAACCACTTTTCGCACTTGTGTTAGTGTTGAAAAACCACTTTTCGCACTTGTGTTAGTGTTGAAAAACCACTTTTCGCACTTGTGTTGGTGCAGGAAACCACTTTTGCACTTGTATTAGTGTGGAAAAAACACTTTTTGCACTTGTGATAGTGTTGAAAAACCACTTTTCGCACTTGTGTTAGTGTTGAAAAACCACTTTTCGCACTTGTGTTAGTGTTGAAAAACCACTTTTCACACTTGTGTTGGTGCAGGAAACCACTTTTGCACTTGTGTTAATGTTGAAAAACCACTTTTCGCACTTGTGTTAGTGTTGAAAAACCACTTTTCGCACTTGTGTTGGTGCAGGAAACCACTTTTGCACTTGTATTAGTGTGGAAAAACCACTTTTCGCACTTGTGTTAGTGTTGAAAAACCACTTTTCGCACTTGTGTTGGTGCAGGAAACCACTTTTGCACTTGTATTAGTGTGGCAAAAACACTTTTTGCACTTGTGATAGTGTTGAAAAACCACTTTTCACACTTGTGTTGGTGCAGGAAACCACTTTTGCACTTGTGTTAGTGTTGAAAAACCACTTTTCGCACTTGTGTTAGTGTTGAAAAACCACTTTTTGCACTTGTGTTGGTGCAGGAAACCACTTTTGCACTTGTATTAGTGTGGCAAAAACACTTTTTGCACTTGTGATAGTGTTGAAAAACCACTTTTCACACTTGTGTTGGTGCAGGAAACCACTTTTGCACTTGTGTTAGTGTTGAAAAACCACTTTTCGCACTTGTGTTAGTGTTGAAAAACCACTTTTCGCACTTGTGTTGGTGCAGGAAACCACTTTTGCACTTGTATTAGTGTGGCAAAAACACTTTTTGCACTTGTGATAGTGTTGAAAAACCACTTTTCGCACTTGTGTTAGTGTTGAAAACCACTTTTCGCACTTGTGTTGGTGCAGGAAACCACTTTTGCACTTGTATCAGTGTGGAAAAAACACTTTTTGCACTTGTGATAGTGTTGAAAAACCACTTTTCGTGCTTGTGTTAGTGTTGAAAATCTCCTTTTCGCAGTTGTGTTGGTGCAGGAAACAACTTTTGCACTTGTATTAGTGTGGAAAAACCACTTTTCGCACTTGTGTTAGTGTTGAAAAACCACTTTTCGCACTTGTGTTGGTGCAGGAAACCACTTTTGCACTTGTATTAGTGTGGACAAAACACTTTTGCACTTGTGATAGTGTTGAAAAACCACTTTTCGCACTTGTGTTAGTGTTGAAAAACCACTTTTCACACTTGTGTTGGTGCAGGAAACCACTTTTGCACATGTATTAGTGTGGAAAAACCACTTTTCGCACTTGTGTTAGTGTTGAAAAACCACTTTTCGCACTTGTGTTAGTGTTGAAAAACCACTTTTCGCACTTGTGTTGGTGCAGGAAACCACTTTTGCACTTGTATTAGTGTGGAAAAACCACTTTTCGCACTTGTGTTAGTGTTGAAAAACCACTTTTCGCACTTGTGTTGGTGCAGGAAACCACTTTTGCACTTGTATTAGTGTGGCAAAAACACTTTTTGCACTTGTGATAGCGTTGAAAAACCACTTTTCGCACTTGTGTTAGTGTTGAAAACCACTTTTCGCACTTGTGTTGGTGCAGGAAACCACTTTTGCACTTGTATCAGTGTGGAAAAACCACTTTTCGCACTTGTGTTAGTGTTGAAAAACCACTTTTCGAACTTGTGTTAGTGTTGAAAAACCACTTTTCGCACTTGTGTTAGTGTTGAAAAACCACTTCGCACTTGTGTTGGTGCAGGAAACCACTTTTGCACTTGTATTAGTGTGGAAAAAACACTTTTTGCACTTGTGATAGTGTTGAAAAACCACTTTTCGCACTTGTGTTAGTGTTGAAAAACCACTTTTCGCACTTGTGTTAGTGTTGAAAAACCACTTTTCACACTTGTGTTGGTGCAGGAAACCACTTTTGCACTTGTATTAGTGTGGAAAAACCACTTTTCGCACTTGTGTTAGTGTTGAAAAACCACTTTTCGCACTTGTGTTAGTGTTGAAAAACCACTTTTCGCACTTGTGTTGGTGCAGGAAACCACTTTTGTACTTGTATTAGTGTGGAAAAACCACTTTTTGCACTTGTGATAGTGTTGAAAACCCACTTTTCGCACATGTGTTAGTGAAGGAAACCACTTTTCGCACTTGTATTGGTGCAGGAAACCACTTTTGCACTTGTATTAGTGTGGAAAAAACACTTTTTGCACTTGTGATAGTGTTGAAAAACCACTTTTCGCGCTTGTGTTAGTGTTGAAAATCCACTTTTCGCACTTGTGTTGGTGCAGGAAACCACTTTTGCACTTGTATTAGTGTGGAAAAAACACTTTTGCACTTGTGATAGTGTTGAAAAACCACTTTTCGCACTTGTGTTAGTGTTGAAAAACCACTTTTTACACTTGTATTAGTGTGGCAAAAACACTTTTTGCACTTGTGATAGTGTTGAAAAACCACTTTTCGCACTTGTGTTAGTGTTGAAAACCACTTTTCGCACTTGTGTTGGTGCAGGAAACCACTTTTGCACTTGTATCAGTGTGGAAAAACCACTTTTCGCACTTGTGTTAGTGTTGAAAAACCACTTTTCGCACTTGTGTTAGTGTTGAAAAACCACTTTTCGCACCTGTGTTAGTGTTGAAAAACCACTTTTCGCACTTGTGTTGGTGCAGGAAACCACTTTTGCACTTGTATTAGTGTGGAAAAAACACTTTTTGCACTTGTGATAGTGTTGAAAAACCACTTTTCGCACTTGTGTTAGTGTTGAAAAACCACTTTTCACACTTGTGTTAGTGTTGAAAAACCACTTTTCACACTTGTGTTGGTGCAGGAAACCACTTTTGCACTTGTATTAGTGTGGAAAAACCACTTTTCGCACTTGTGTTAGTGTTGAAAAACCACTTTTCGCACTTGTGTTAGTGTTGAAAAACCACTTTTCGCACTTGTGTTGGTGCAGGAAACCACTTTTGCACTTGTATTAGTGTGGAAAAACCACTTTTTGCACTTGTGATAGTGTTGAAAACCCACTTTTCGCACATGTGTTAGTGAAGGAAACCACTTTTCGCACTTGTATTGGTGCAGGAAACCACTTTTGCACTTGTATTAGTGTGGAAAAAACACTTTTTGCACTTGTGATAGTGTTGAAAAACCACTTTTCGCGCTTGTGTTAGTGTTGAAAATCCACTTTTCGCACTTGTGTTGGTGCAGGAAACCACTTTTGCACTTGTATTAGTGTGGAAAAAACACTTTTGCACTTGTGATAGTGTTGAAAAACCACTTTTCGCACTTGTGTTAGTGTTGAAAAACCACTTTTTACACTTGTATTAGTGTGGCAAAAACACTTTTTGCACTTGTGATAGTGTTGAAAAACCACTTTTCGCACTTGTGTTAGTGTTGAAAACCACTTTTCGCACTTGTGTTGGTGCAGGAAACCACTTTTGCACTTGTATCAGTGTGGAAAAACCACTTTTCGCACTTGTGTTAGTGTTGAAAAACCACTTTTCGCACTTGTGTTAGTGTTGAAAAACCACTTTTCGCACCTGTGTTAGTGTTGAAAAACCACTTTTCGCACTTGTGTTGGTGCAGGAAACCACTTTTGCACTTGTATTAGTGTGGAAAAAACACTTTTTGCACTTGTGATAGTGTTGAAAAACCACTTTTCGCACTTGTGTTAGTGTTGAAAAACCACTTTTCGCACTTGTGTTAGTGTTGAAAAACCACTTTTCACACTTGTGTTGGTGCAGGAAACCACTTTTGCACTTGTATTAGTGTGGAAAAACCACTTTTCGCACTTGTGTTAATGTTGAAAAACCACTTTTCGCACTTGTGTTAGTGTTGAAAAACCACTTTTCGCACTTGTGTTAGTGTTGAAAAACCACTTTTCGCACTTGTGTTGGTGCAGGAAACCACTTTTGCACTTGTATTAGTGTGGAAAAAACACTTTTTGCACTTGTGATAGTGTTGAAAAACCACTTTTCGCACTTGTGTTAGTGTTGAAAAACCACTTTTCGCACTTGTGTTAGTGTTGAAAAACCACTTTTCACACTTGTGTTGGTGCAGGAAACCACTTTTGCACTTGTGTTAATGTTGAAAAACCACTTTTTGCACTTGTGTTAGTGTTGAAAAACCACTTTTCGCACTTGTGTTGGTGCAGGAAACCACTTTTGCACTTGTATTAGTGTGGAAAAACCACTTTTCGCACTTGTGTTAGTGTTGAAAAACCACTTTTCGCACTTGTGTTGGTGCAGGAAACCACTTTTGCACTTGTATTAGTGTGGCAAAAACACTTTTTGCACTTGTGATAGTGTTGAAAAACCACTTTTCACACTTGTGTTGGTGCAGGAAACCACTTTTGCACTTGTGTTAGTGTTGAAAAACCACTTTTCGCACTTGTGTTAGTGTTGAAAAACCACTTTTTGCACTTGTGTTGGTGCAGGAAACCACTTTTGCACTTGTATTAGTGTGGCAAAAACACTTTTTGCACTTGTGATAGTGTTGAAAAACCACTTTTCACACTTGTGTTGGTGCAGGAAACCACTTTTGCACTTGTGTTAGTGTTGAAAAACCACTTTTCGCACTTGTGTTAGTGTTGAAAAACCACTTTTCGCACTTGTGTTGGTGCAGGAAACCACTTTTGCACTTGTATTAGTGTGGCAAAAACACTTTTTGCACTTGTGATAGTGTTGAAAAACCACTTTTCGCACTTGTGTTAGTGTTGAAAACCACTTTTCGCACTTGTGTTGGTGCAGGAAACCACTTTTGCACTTGTATCAGTGTGGAAAAACCACTTTTCGCACTTGTTTTAGTGTTGAAAAACCACTTTTCGAACTTGTGTTAGTGTTGAAAAACCACTTTTCGCACTTGTGTTAGTGTTGAAAAACCACTTCGCACTTGTGTTGGTGCAGGAAACCACTTTTGCACTTGTATTAGTGTGGAAAAAACACTTTTGCACTTGTGATAGTGTTGAAAAACCACTTTTCGCACTTGTGTTAGTGTTGAAAAACCACTTTTCGCACTTGTGTTAGTGTTGAAAAACCACTTTTCACACTTGTGTTGGTGCAGGAAACCACTTTTGCACTTGTATTAGTGTGGAAAAACCACTTTTCGCACTTGTGTTAGTGTTGAAAAACCACTTTTCGCACTTGTGTTAGTGTTGAAAAACCACTTTTCGCACTTGTGTTGGTGCAGGAAACCACTTTTGCACTTGTATTAGTGTGGAAAAACCACTTTTTGCACTTGTGATAGTGTTGAAAACCCACTTTTCGCACATGTGTTAGTGAAGGAAACCACTTTTCGCACTTGTATTGGTGCAGGAAACCACTTTTGCACTTGTATTAGTGTGGAAAAAACACTTTTTGCACTTGTGATAGTGTTGAAAAACCACTTTTCGCGCTTGTGTTAGTGTTGAAAATCCACTTTTCGCACTTGTGTTGGTGCAGGAAACCACTTTTGCACTTGTATTAGTGTGGAAAAAACACTTTTGCACTTGTGATAGTGTTGAAAAACCACTTTTCGCACTTGTGTTAGTGTTGAAAAACCACTTTTTACACTTGTATTAGTGTGGCAAAAACACTTTTTGCACTTGTGATAGTGTTGAAAAACCACTTTTCGCACTTGTGTTAGTGTTGAAAACCACTTTTCGCACTTGTGTTGGTGCAGGAAACCACTTTTGCACTTGTATCAGTGTGGAAAAACCACTTTTCGCACTTGTGTTAGTGTTGAAAAACCACTTTTCGCACTTGTGTTAGTGTTGAAAAACCACTTTTCGCACCTGTGTTAGTGTTGAAAAACCACTTTTCGCACTTGTGTTGGTGCAGGAAACCACTTTTGCACTTGTATTAGTGTGGAAAAAACACTTTTTGCACTTGTGATAGTGTTGAAAAACCACTTTTCGCACTTGTGTTAGTGTTGAAAAACCACTTTTCGCACTTGTGTTAGTGTTGAAAAACCACTTTTCACACTTGTGTTGGTGCAGGAAACCACTTTTGCACTTGTATTAGTGTGGAAAAACCACTTTTTGCACTTGTGTTAGTGTTGAAAAACCACTTTTCGCACTTGTGTTAGTGTTGAAAAACCACTTTTCGCACTTGTGTTGGTGCAGGAAACCACTTTTGCACTTGTATTAGTGTGGCAAAAACACTTTTTGCACTTGTGATAGTGTTGAAAAACCACTTTTCGCACTTGTGTTAGTGTTGAAAACCACTTTTCGCACTTGTGTTGGTGCAGGAAACCACTTTTGCACTTGTATCAGTGTGGAAAAACCACTTTTCGCACTTGTGTTAGTGTTGAAAAACCACTTTTCGAACTTGTGTTAGTGTTGAAAAACCACTTTTCGCACTTGTGTTAGTGTTGAAAAACCACTTCGCACTTGTGTTGGTGCAGGAAACCACTTTTGCACTTGTATTAGTGTGGAAAAAACACTTTTTGCACTTGTGATAGTGTTGAAAAACCACTTTTCGCACTTGTGTTAGTGTTGAAAAACCACTTTTCGCACTCGTGTTGGTGCAGGAAACCACTTTTGCACTTGTATTAGTGTGGAAAAACCACTTTTCGCACTTGTGTTAGTGTTGAAAAACCACTTTTCGCACTTGTGTTAGTGTTGAAAAACCACTTTTTGCACTTGTGTTAGTGTTGAAAAACCACTTTTGGCACTTGTGTTGGTGCAGGAAACCACTTTTGCACTTGTATTAGTGTGGAATAAACACTTTTTGCACTTGTGATAGTGTTGAAAAACCACTTTTCGCACTTGTGTTAGTGTTGAAAAACCACTTTCCACACTTGTGTTGGTGCAGGAAACCACTTTTGCACTTGTATTAGTGTGGGAAAAGCACTTTTTGCACTTGTGATAGTGTTGAAAACCCACTTTTCGCACATGTGTTAGTGAAGGAAACCACTTTTCGCACTTGTGTTCGTGCAGGAAACCACTTTTGCACTTGTATTAGTGTGGAAAAAACACTTTTGCACTTGTGATAGTGTTGAAAAACCACTTTTCACACTTGTGTTAGTGTTGAAAAACCACTTTTCGCACTTGTGTTGGTGCAGGAAACCACTTTTGCACTTGTATTAGTGTGGAAAAACCACTTTTCACACTTGTGTCAGTGTTGAAAAACCACTTTTCGCACTTGTGTTGGTGCAGGAAACCACTTTTGCACTTGTATTAGTGTGGACAAAACACTTTTGCACTTGTGATAGTGTTGAAAAACCACTTTTCGCACTTGTGTTAGTGTTGAAAAACCACTTTTGGCACTTGTGTTGGCGCAGGAAACCACTTTTGCACATGTATTAGTGTGGAAAAACCACTTTTCGCACTTGTGTTAGTGTTGAAAAACCACTTTTCGCACTTGTGTTAGTGTTGAAAAACCACTTTTCGCACTTGTGTTGGTGCAGGAAACCACTTTTGCACTTGTATTAGTGTGGAAAAACCACTTTTCGCACTTGTGTTAGTGTTGAAAAACCACTTTTCGCACTTGTGTTGGTGCAGGAAACCACTTTTGCACTTGTATTAGTGTGGCAAAAACACTTTTTGCACTTGTGATAGTGTTGAAAAACCACTTTTCGCACTTGTGTTAGTGTTGAAAACCACTTTTCGCACTTGTGTTGGTGCAGGAAACCACTTTTGCACTTGTATCAGTGTGGAAAAACCACTTTTCGCACTTGTGTTAGTGTTGAAAAACCACTTTTCGAACTTGTGTTAGTGTTGAAAAACCACTTTTCGCACTTGTGTTAGTGTTGAAAAACCACTTCGCACTTGCGTTGGTGCAGGAAACCACTTTTGCACTTGTATTAGTGTGGAAAAAACACTTTTTGCACTTGTGATAGTGTTGAAAAACCACTTTTCGCACTTGTGTTAGTGTTGAAAAACCACTTTTCGCACTCGTGTTGGTGCAGGAAACCACTTTTGCACTTGTATTAGTGTGGAAAAACCACTTTTCGCACTTGTGTTAGTGTTGAAAAACCACTTTTCGCACTTGTGTTAGTGTTGAAAAACCACTTTTTGCACTTGTGTTAGTGTTGAAAAACCACTTTTGGCACTTGTGTTGGTGCAGGAAACCACTTTTGCACTTGTATTAGTGTGGAAAAACCACTTTTCGCACTTGTGTTAGTGTTGAAAAACCACTTTGCGCACTTGTGTTAGTGTTGAAAAACCATTTTTCGCACTTGTGTTAGTGTTGAAAAACCACTTTCCACACTTGTGTTGGTGCAGGAAACCACTTTTGCACTTGTATTAGTGTGGGAAAAGCACTTTTTGCACTTGTGATAGTGTTGAAAACCCACTTTTCGCACATGTGTTAGTGAAGGAAACCACTTTTCACACTTGTGTTCGTGCAGGAAACCACTTTTGCACTTGTATTAGTGTGGAAAAAACACTTTTGCACTTGTGATAGTGTTGAAAAACCACTTTTCACACTTGTGTTAGTGTTGAAAAACCACTTTTCGCACTTGTGTTGGTGCATGAAACCACTTTTGCACTTGTATTAGTGTGGAAAAACCACTTTTCACACTTGTGTCAGTGTTGAAAAACCACTTTTCGCACTTGTGTTGGTGCAGGAAACCACTTTTGCACTTGTATTAGTGTGGAAAAACCACTTTTCACACCTGTGTTAGTGTTGAAAAACCACTTTTCGCACTTGTGTTAGTGTTGAAAAACCACTTTTCGCACTTGTGTTGGTGCAGAAAACCACTATTGCACTTGTATTAGTGTGGAAAAAACACTTTTTGCACTTGTGATAGTGTTGAAAAACCACTTTTCGCACTTGTGTTAGTGTTGAAAAACCACTTTTCGCACTTGTGTTGGTGCAGGAAACCACTTTTGCACTTGTATTAGTGTGGAAAAACCACTTTTCGCACTTGTGTTAGTGTTGAAAAACCACTTTGCGCACTTGTGTTAGTGTTGAAAAACCATTTTTCGCACTTGTGTTAGTGTTGAAAAACCACTTTTCGCACTTGTGTTGGTGCAGGAAACCACTTTTGCACTTGTATTAGTGTGGAAAAAACACTTTTCGCACTTGTGATCGTGTTGAAAAACCACTTTTCGCACTTGTGTTAGTGTAGAAAAACCACTTTTCGCACTTGTGTTAGTGTTGAAAAACCACTTTCCACACTTGTGTTGGTGCAGGAAACCACTTTTGCACTTGTATTAGTGTGGAAAAAACACTTTTTGCACTTGTATTAGTGTGGAAAAACCACTTTTTGCACTTGTGATAGTGTTGAAAACCCACTTTTCGCACATGTGTTAGTGAAGGAAACCACTTTTCGCACTTGTATTGGTGCAGGAAACCACTTTTGCACTTGTATTAGTGTGGAAAAAACACTTTTTGCACTTGTGATAGTGTTGAAAAACCACTTTTCGTGCTTGTGTTAGTGTTGAAAATCTCCTTTTCGCAGTTGTGTTGGTGCAGGAAACCACTTTTGCACTTGTATTAGTGTGGACAAAACACTTTTGCACTTGTGATTGTGTTGAAAAACCACTTTTCGCACTTGTGTTAGTGTTGAAAAACCACTTTTCACACTTGTGTTGGTGCAGGAAACCACTTTTGCACATGTATTAGTGTGGAAAAAACCACTTTTCGCACTTGTGTTAGTGTTGAAAAACCACTTTTCGCACTTGTGTTAGTGTTGAAAAACCACTTTTCGCACTTGTGTTGGTGCAGGAAACCACTTTTGCACTTGTATTAGTGTGGAAAAACCACTTTTCGCACTTGTGTTAGTGTTGAAAAACCACTTTTCGCACTTGTGTTGGTGCAGGAAACCACTTTTGCACTTGTATTAGTGTGGCAAAAACACTTTTTGCACTTGTGATAGTGTTGAAAAACCACTTTTCGCACTTGTGTTAGTGTTGAAAACCACTTTTCGCACTTGTGTTGGTGCAGGAAACCACTTTTGCACTTGTATCAGTGTGGAAAAACCACTTTTCGCACTTGTGTTAGTGTTGAAAAACCACTTTTCGAACTTGTGTTAGTGTTGAAAAACCACTTTTCGCACTTGTGTTAGTGTTGAAAAACCACTTCGCACTTGTGTTGGTGCAGGAAACCACTTTTGCACTTGTATTAGTGTGGAAAAAACACTTTTTGCACTTGTGATAGTGTTGAAAAACCACTTTTCGCACTTGTGTTAGTGTTGAAAAACCACTTTTCGCACTTGTGTTAGTGTTGAAAAACCACTTTTCACACTTGTGTTGGTGCAGGAAACCACTTTTGCACTTGTATTAGTGTGGAAAAACCACTTTTCGCACTTGTGTTAGTGTTGAAAAACCACTTTTCGCACTTGTGTTAGTGTTGAAAAACCACTTTTCGCACTTGTGTTGGTGCAGGAAACCACTTTTGCACTTGTATTAGTGTGGAAAAACCACTTTTTGCACTTGTGATAGTGTTGAAAACCCACTTTTCGCACATGTGTTAGTGAAGGAAACCACTTTTCGCACTTGTATTGGTGCAGGAAACCACTTTTGCACTTGTATTAGTGTGGAAAAAACACTTTTTGCACTTGTGATAGTGTTGAAAAACCACTTTTTGCGCTTGTGTTAGTGTTGAAAATCCACTTTTCGCACTTGTGTTGGTGCAGGAAACCACTTTTGCACTTGTATTAGTGTGGAAAAAACACTTTTGCACTTGTGATAGTGTTGAAAAACCACTTTTCGCACTTGTGTTAGTGTTGAAAAACCACTTTTTACACTTGTATTAGTGTGGCAAAAACACTTTTTGCACTTGTGATAGTGTTGAAAAACCACTTTTCGCACTTGTGTTAGTGTTGAAAACCACTTTTCGCACTTGTGTTGGTGCAGGAAACCACTTTTGCACTTGTATCAGTGTGGAAAAACCACTTTTCGCACTTGTGTTAGTGTTGAAAAACCACTTTTCGCACTTGTGTTAGTGTTGAAAAACCACTTTTCGCACCTGTGTTAGTGTTGAAAAACCACTTTTCGCACTTGTGTTGGTGCAGGAAACCACTTTTGCACTTGTATTAGTGTGGAAAAAACACTTTTTGCACTTGTGATAGTGTTGAAAAACCACTTTTCGCACTTGTGTTAGTGTTGAAAAACCACTTTTCACACTTGTGTTAGTGTTGAAAAACCACTTTTCACACTTGTGTTGGTGCAGGAAACCACTTTTGCACTTGTATTAGTGTGGAAAAACCACTTTTCGCACTTGTGTTAGTGTTGAAAAACCACTTTTCGCACTTGTGTTAGTGTTGAAAAACCACTTTTCGCACTTGTGTTGGTGCAGGAAACCACTTTTGCACTTGTATTAGTGTGGAAAAACCACTTTTTGCACTTGTGATAGTGTTGAAAACCCACTTTTCGCACATGTGTTAGTGAAGGAAACCACTTTTCGCACTTGTATTGGTGCAGGAAACCACTTTTGCACTTGTATTAGTGTGGAAAAAACACTTTTTGCACTTGTGATAGTGTTGAAAAACCACTTTTCGCGCTTGTGTTAGTGTTGAAAATCCACTTTTCGCACTTGTGTTGGTGCAGGAAACCACTTTTGCACTTGTATTAGTGTGGAAAAAACACTTTTGCACTTGTGATAGTGTTGAAAAACCACTTTTCGCACTTGTGTTAGTGTTGAAAAACCACTTTTTACACTTGTATTATTGTGGCAAAAACACTTTTTGCACTTGTGATAGTGTTGAAAAACCACTTTTCGCACTTGTGTTAGTGTTGAAAACCACTTTTCGCACTTGTGTTGGTGCAGGAAACCACTTTTGCACTTGTATCAGTGTGGAAAAACCACTTTTCGCACTTGTGTTAGTGTTGAAAAACCACTTTTCGCACTTGTGTTAGTGTTGAAAAACCACTTTTCGCACCTGTGTTAGTGTTGAAAAACCACTTTTCGCACTTGTGTTGGTGCAGGAAACCACTTTTGCACTTGTATTAGTGTGGAAAAAACACTTTTTGCACTTGTGATAGTGTTGAAAAACCACTTTTCGCACTTGTGTTAGTGTTGAAAAACCACTTTTCGCACTTGTGTTAGTGTTGAAAAACCACTTTTCACACTTGTGTTGGTGCAGGAAACCACTTTTGCACTTGTATTAGTGTGGAAAAACCACTTTTCGCACTTGTGTTAATGTTGAAAAACCACTTTTCGCACTTGTGTTAGTGTTGAAAAACCACTTTTCGCACTTGTGTTAGTGTTGAAAAACCACTTTTCGCACTTGTGTTGGTGCAGGAAACCACTTTTGCACTTGTATTAGTGTGGAAAAAACACTTTTTGCACTTGTGATAGTGTTGAAAAACCACTTTTCGCACTTGTGTTAGTGTTG
>NW_027618120.1:20000-84633 GCF_964187855.1 Myxine glutinosa | reverse complement strand
GGGTGGAGGGGAGGGGGAAGGGGTAGGGGGGAGGAGAGGGATGGGGGAGGGGAGGAGGTAGGGGGAGGGGAGGAGGTAGGGGGGAAGGGAGGGGAGGGGGGAGGGGGAGGGTAGGGGGAGGGGGAGGGGAGGGGGAGGGGGGAGGGGAGGGGAGGGGAGAAGGGGAGGTGTAGGGTGGAGAGGGGAGGGGAGGGGGAGGGGGAGGGGGAGGGGAGGGGAAGGGGGGAGGGGAGAAGGGGAGGGGATGGGGAGGGGGGAACGGCTAGCTTGGCAAGCGATAGCAGGCTTTTTACTTTTATTTTTACCTCAATGAGGGCTATATATATAGTCCGTGCTTGGAGCCTTCAAGTTCAACATAAAGTTTTTTTATGAAAAATAATGCAGATGTATAACAATCCACCAATGCAAGTTCAGAAATGAATGCAGATCCTTTACTTTGCGATACAAACGCAATTCCCGCCATTTCCACTCACGATCGAGGCGTCCACAGTGACCCCGCCTCTTCTTCCTCCTACAACTTCGTCTCACTTCTTTCACTCAAAATGCACGAAATTCTGCCGCATGAAATTATGTAGAGGCCTCGTCGGGGGGATATAAGGTAGATAAGGAAGGCGTTGTAACAGAAGAATCAAAATAAAAGTGGAAGAACATCAGGAAATGGGAGCTATTCTGGACCCACAGCCAAACCGACAAACCATTGCAATACACCCCGAACGTCTAGCGCCGCCACAAACTACACCATGGAATTGCAGCTGGCGCGGTTTTTAAAAACCATTGATATTAAAATAAAACGTAGCCTAAAACCACCGGGATTTTATGCTGATTCCGAATCTGTGTCTAAAACTTTTCTCCGATGTGTAGTTCTTGAGTTATACGCGGACATCCAGACAGACACACACACACACAGACACTCCTCCTTTATATATAGAAGATATATATATATATGTATATATATATATATATATATATATATATATTGTTGTGGATATGAGAATGGTTTGTTTTTTTTGTTGTTGTGTAAATAGTTGTAAAAATATCGCCCTCCTTACTCAGTGTTGTATAAAGGTCAAAGGGCGTTCCCGTAGTTATAGTGTGGTATGAGGTGTCATGAAAAACAGCTCCCGTGCGATTTGCGTGCTAAAATTGATTTTTTTGCTTTGTTGGATTGATTTTAGGTCAATTTATTCGAAAATAATGGGGTTCAAATTTTCCGACCCCTGGACCCCCTTTAAGGGGTGTTTTGTTTCCAGTGACCCCCGGGACTGACCATGCAACTTTCTCCCCTAACAACTGAGAGATTTTATCGATCTCGACGTCGTTAGAGAGGTTTTCGTTGACGCTAAATCCATTTATGATACTTTCGAAGCGACCGGAAGTGGCGATCCCCGACTTCCGGTTAGGTTCCATGCCAAGGTCAAGGTCATTTCGAAGGTAGCGATAAAACCTGGTCATATAGTACCACTCTCTGAGGGTTTTCATGCACGAGAAGACGGCTGAAGCAGTTATTTTTGCGATCAGACTGGCCAGTCTCAAATAAATCTACGTTTTAAAGCCATTCTTAGTCAAATTTAGAAAATATTTAGCGAAATAGCAAAAGTCTTACAAATGATATAAATACAGAACTATGTGTGTTTAGCTTGGTTAATGTCACAAAATGTTTTTGTTTACACAAGTATGTAATAATGTAACACAATTCCTCTAAATTCTCAAGATAACACATCCGAGAATCATGCAAGATAATTTTGATAATTAAATAGCTTTTAAACTAAAATTACTGGACGGATTATTCGTCAAAATCTTCGCTAACTATATCATTTCTTCCCAAATGTACACAATTATCGACACAAGTAGTTAAGAAATGTAACACAATTCCTCTAAATTCTCAAGATAACACATCCGAGAATCATGCAAACTAAACTACTGGACGGATTATTCGTCAACGTCTTCGCTATGTATATCATTTCTGACCAAATTTACACAGTTATCGACATAACATTTACATAGAGGAATGCATGGAAGACCGTTCTTCCAACAACTGCATCTGCCTTTGCAGCTTGATTTACATTTACATTTCGTAAGCTCAATCACAGCTTTTGGGGCAGGGAGGTTGAGACATCCCACCGGAACATATAGACCTTTCTTTACAGTCTATCCATTTTGTTCAATAGAAGGCAGAGTCGGGCAGTTTGTAGTATATGATTTATCCCGCATGGCGATGTAATTTGCGCGATGGATGTGGGGCAATAACGCAGCGCGAGTAGGAGGTAACATCTCTCCCTCTAAGTTTTTTGACCAAAATAGTTCCCATCTAAGCGCCGGTAGGGTTGTAGGACCAGTCGAGCAGTATACGCGACAGACAAACTTCTCCAAATCCTTGACCTGAGAGGGCAGTTCACCATTCGTCAGCGTGGTCGGGATAGGACCCTCACCAAGCTCCCGGAAGCAGCTGATGGCAGGATCATCTTCATCAAGCTTCATGTCGGCACCAACCCAGGTCTTCTTGGTCATTCCCATGAATTTCCCACCCCAGTCAGCGCCAGAGAAATTGTGGAGTCCAATCAGTCCTTGACATTTCCGAAGACCTATTACTCCAACTCGGTCCACCACATCAATTTCGCGGTACTTCGTTCCCTTACGAAGGAACGGAGCATTAGAAGTTTCTCTGGGATGACAAGTGGTTGGTTGATGGGCTCGCCATCTTCTGCTCGCTGGTTGATCACGATCACTGTGCCATGGAATGTGTTCTGTCCAGTCGGTGTGTCTTCTAAGAGGTCGATGTTATCAACAGCGAACCAGATGTTCAATCCCTCTTGATGAAATCAGGCAGACAAAATCCACCAGCCTCCTTCATTCGCTGAAGAACGCCTTGCTCTATGCGCTTTTCGAGATCAAGGAGCCTCTGGTAGTCGCTCCCAATGTAAACTTCTGATAGGTTATTGACGAGGTTTATTGTCACGTACTCTGGAATGAATGGTGAGCGGCAAGCCTATTGAGAGGGGTGTCTGGGCAGTTTGCTGAAAGATTTCGTTTTGTTTTGGCTGATGCTTTACCTGGCGATCGGTTCGAGTATTCTGGACGAGAAACTGGCAAGCAACATCAACAGTTTTGTCCACTTGTGCATTGCGCATTTCAGAAACTTTGAGAACATGACGGCCAAATAGGAGATGAGTGAGGAAGAACTGGAGAAGTGGAGGATTCTCAAAGTCTTCAAACATTCCCCTGAACGACCAGCTTCGATGCTGCATTATCTCTTCCCTTAGAATGTTTGCCATGTTCTTCAAGTAGCCAACTGTGTCGTCGTTATCCAGCTGTGCAGACCTCAGTTGCATGGCCTTCCTAACCACCAGTGAAAGAACGAGGTTGTCGGGCTCATTTTTGCGTAGTGATTGGACGAACTGGATATTCGGAAGCCGTTCAGTAATGAGCTTTTTCAAATGCTTGCGGTAGTTGGTTGTCTGATTGATCTCTACATTATACCTCTTCAAAATGGACAAATATGCACCATTCACTTCAGCCATGTTCAGAGTAAGATCGTCCACAGTAAGAGTATTTTGGACGGAGAGAAGCAACTGTTCATCACATAGAGAGCCAATAAGCTGGGTATTACTACGATCTTTTCGTGTTAAAGTGCGCTGCGCGTATCGTAAACATTTCCTATGATAGTATTTTTCAAGAGCAGAGGCATCCCCAGTGTCTTCTAACTCGGACACGCAAGTTCTGATGCGGTCATCCTGAGTCTTGAGCTTTATCTCGAGGAAGTTTTCACCCATCTTGTGAAGAGTAAACGCGATGGAGAGGTTCTGATATGTTATTAGAACAAAAGCTACATGACGAGAACAGACACACCTTTTCCTTCGGGATGGTTTTTGTTCTTTTAGGTCGGGTAGAGTCAGCCACACTGGAAGGTCGTCCAGGCCCACGTGCAGGGCATGCAGGAGAATCAAACCGGACTCGTTTAACCCTTAGCCGTTCAATCATGCTTGTGTTGACGATGGGTTTTCGACATTCGCTATGATACCATACTGATTTCCGTTCAGATTCACCTAAGCTAGCTAACCGATCTGTAAGTCGCTTAATATCACCCTGACCCAAAGACAGTCGCTCGTTAGCACAATAAATAAGTTCGCCAATCATATCAGGATTGTTTATCAGTCTCTTCTTTGATGTAGCTCCCTCATTGCAGATGATGCACACGCTGTTCTTCTCAGACATGACCTCTAGATGATTTTGTACTAGTCTCTGTCAGCCTTCTTTCTGAAAAACAAAAAAACAAAAGCCTTGAGCATTTTACCAATATTTCTTTGTCCTTATCTCGCGACAGGGCATCTAGATCGCAAAAATAACTGCACCAAACGTCTTCCTGTGCCTGAAAACCATAAAAAAGAGGTATTACATGCCTAAATTTATTGCTACAATTGAAATGACCTTGACCTTAGCATCTTTGGTGAACGGAAATCGGGGATCGCCACTTCCGGTCGCTTCGAAAGTATCATAAATGGATTTAGCGTCATCGAAAACCTCTCTGACGACCCCGAGATCGATAAAATCTCTCCGTTGTTAGGGGAGAAAGTCGCATGTTCAGTCCCGGGGGTCACTGGAAACAAAACACCCCATAAAAGGGGGTCCGGGGGTCGGAAAATTTGAACCCCATTATTTTTCAATATTTTGACCTCGAATTAATCCAACAATGCAAAAAAATCAATTTTAGCACGCAAATCGCACGGGATTACACTTCATACCACACTATTAATTCCATAAAGCATAAACGAAGGACACCATATATCCATGTTCAGTAGTTATATCCTTATTATGTGTATTAGGCTAAGGATTTGTCTTCCATTAATTTGACACTCCATTGCACTGCATTAAATAAAGTAGATCCCTCCGACATGGCATCTTCCAAGTGCCAGGTTTAGCCACTTTGCTGCATTTCATCTGCCGTCCACTTTGCTGCAATTGCCAACTGCATTTTGGGCGGTTTTCTTCATTGCCATTGCTGCCCTTTGGCTGGGGCTAGCGCGAATCGCCCCCAAAACCACCATTGGCCACGAGGCAAGGTCGGGGAAGAAGGGCGTGTCTCCACCTCGTCATAGAGGGGAGGAGTGAACCAGCCCTTGCCGACCAACCCAGAACGAGGGGTTGGCTTTAGAGGGCGGAGAGAGAACGTTTGGGGGAGGTTCGCAAAAGGGTCAAGGGTGGGGCTTATATAACCCGAGGCAGAGGCCCCCAGAGAGAGTCGAGGAGGGAGGAGATCAGAACACCGAAAAGCCTGGAAGTTGTTGTTGGACTAAGCAAGAGAGGAAGTTGTTGGACTGGGTTGGACTAAGAAAGAGAGAGGAGAGAACCCGTCACGCCAGACCCCCCACCAGCGCGTCGGCTCCACCAAGCAGCTCCGACCCGTGATCTCGCGCACACGACAGGATCGGTGGCATCGGCGGCCGTCGAGGTCCAGCCCGACGTCCCGTGCGGGATCAAGCTCCAGCCAGCTCCGTGCCTTCCTCCCCCTCCAGCCACCCACCTCCTTCCAGCCAATCCACTCTGCAATTCCCCGTGTGAGTCCGGCTTTGTTTGTCTTGTCCCTGGGTTAAGTTAAGCCTGTTTAGGTAAGCTGGCGATTTTCACTGTGTCTCTGATTTCTTCTGTATTTTATTTTATTATTCTTCCTTCTCCTTGGTTTCTTTGATTGTGTAAATAGTAGGAATAAATTTAGTAGCATTTCAAACCTTTTTGTCTTCTTCTTCTTCTTCTGCTGCTTCTTCTTCTTCTTCTTCACATCCATGTCGCCTTTGTCTTTTCCCTATTGAATATCTGTGGCGCGATTCGGCCAACGTCCAGGAATCGGGTTAGTCGGGGTAACTGTTAGGGCCGCGGCGCCATCCGCTCGGCAAATCAATATCTTATCCGTGGTCCGTAACAATATATATATATATATATATATATACAGTGGAACCTTGACTTACGAGTGCCCCAACTTACGAGTTTTTCGAGATACGAGCCGTCGCTCCGGCAGTTTATTGCTTTGAGATGCGAGCCGAGATCCGAGTTACGAGCTTTCGCCACCCGGTCACGTGGTTATCTTGCCGTTCAAGTACGTATCTCTGTCGTATAGCGCTGCATTTTTTTTTTTCGCATTTTGGTTATTTCGAGTTCACGCCGCCAGGTGGGTTGTTCTGGTCACGTGGTTATCTTGCCGTGCACGTACAGTACGTATCTCTGTCGTACAGCGCTGCATTTTTTTTTCGCATTTTGGTTATTTCGAGTTCACGCCGCCAGGTGGGTTGTTCTGGTCACGTGGTTATCTTGCCGTGCACGTACAGTACGTATCTCTGTCGTACAGCGCTGCATTTTTTTTTTCGCATTTTGGTTATTTCGAGTTCACGCCGCCAGGTGGGTTCTGGTCATGTGGTTATCTTGCCGTGCACGTACAGTACGTATCTCTGTCGTACAGCGCTGCATTTTTTTTTTCACATTTTGGTTATATCGAGTTCACGCCGCCAGGTGGGTTGTTCTGGTCACGTGGTTATCTTGCCGTGCACGTACAGTACGTATCTCTGTCGTACAGCGCTGCATTTTTTTTTTCGCATTTTGGTTATTTCGAGTTCACGCCGCCAGGTGGGTTGTTCTGGTCACGTGGTTATCTTGCCGTGCACGTACAGTACGTATCTCTGTCGTACAGCGCTGCATTTTTTTTTCGCATTTTGGTTATTTCGAGTTCACGCCGCCAGGTGGGTTCTGGTCACGTGGTTATCTTGCCGTGCACGTACAGTACGTATCTCTGTCGTACAGCGCTGCATTTTTTTTTTCGCATTTTGGTTATTTCGAGTTCACGCCGCCAGGTGGGTTGTTCTGGTCACGTGGTTATCTTGCCGTGCACGTACAGTACGTATCTCTGTCGTACAGCGCTGCATTTTTTTTTTCGCATTTTGGTTATTTCGAGTTTACGCCGCCAGGTGGGTTGTTCTGGTCACGTGGTTATCTTGCCGTTCAAGTACAGTACGTATCTCTGTCGTATAGCGCTGCATTTTAGTTTTCGCATTTTGGTTATTTCGGAAAATTTCATGTTCATGTCGAACATTTCATGTTCATGTTTTCATGTTCATGCCATGCCAGGCCACCACTTGTTCAGAGTGCCGGCGATAGCTCGCCTTCTCTTTGTGGAAAACACGGTGAGATCCTTAACATCCAACAACTAATGGGACGCAAACGGGGCGCCCAGTTTAGCGGTACACACATTGATGAATCACCCTGCCTGTGATTCACCCATGACAGGTTATAGCTGGGTCGGGATTCAAACCCAGGCTGGACAGTTTAGACTTTAGAGTCAAGTGTGCGTACCTCCAGTCCAGGCCATCCTGCCAACTTGTATGCTGCATCCAGGTGAAATATAAAGCGCGAGATATTTTTATATATACTGTATATTTAAAAAAAAATTGGTGTGGTTTTTGGCGGGCTGGAACGGATTAATAGCATTTCAATGCATTTCAATGGGGAAATTTGATTTGAGATACGAGCAATTTGAGTTACGAGCTCGGTCACGGAACGAATTAAACTCGTAAGTCAAGGTTCCACTGTATATATATATATATATATATATATATATATATATATATATATATATATATATATATTGTTGTGGTTTTGAGAATAAAGGCAAACACCCCTTTAGTTAGTTGCACCGCAACATGTAGCCTCGCTTTAGCCAGTTATTTCTTATTAAATGTGAAGTATAGCCTCCCTGCCAGTGTTAGTATGCGTTGAGACAGGTAAGTAAGGGTTGGCCTCACTGGGCCTGGAATGCCATGTGCTGAGCCTAGGACAAGTCTAGGAGGCCCGAGGGAGGAGCCGGAGGGAGTGGCTGGCAAGCAGCAAACAGCCAATGGAGCTAAAGGGGAGTGGCCAGCAACGGCGGCCAATGAGGGCTAAGGGGACTAACTGATGGGGGGCTATCACGGCAAGTGACCCCCGGTGGCCAGTGGAGGCCTTTGGAACATTCTAGTGGGGCTCCGGGGGGATATAAGCCCCGCCCCGGACCCCCGAGCAAGTCTAGGTCGAAGCTCGAGCTCTCTGCGTTCTGCCCCCGCTCTCTGCTGCCCTGTTCTCCTTGGCTTTCTCTCTCGTTTTGCCCTCGCGCTCTTGGGAAATGCTCTCGCAGGACGATCTCTCTCATGGCCCTGCGCTCTAATGATCTCCCTGCC
The DNA here is from genome assembly GCF_964187855.1 of Myxine glutinosa. Lineage (NCBI taxonomy): Eukaryota > Metazoa > Chordata > Myxini > Myxiniformes > Myxinidae > Myxine > Myxine glutinosa. The sequence goes on along the minus strand of NW_027618120.1, from coordinate 76,438 downwards.
TGGGCTCCCTGCACGTGCGCTTTTGCCTCGCTGACTTCGGGACATGCTGCGGAGATTCCCGTGCGTGCATGACTGCAGGCCGACGTCCTTGCCGTGAACATCCTCGAGGGACACGCCCAACGAGCCGTCCGGGGCGAGCTGCACCAAGCGGCCGCGCTTTGAGCGCATCCTTTTCTTCCTCCCTTTCCCTGCGTGAGTCAGAGGGCCCTTGTCTGGGAAAACGTAAGCTAAGAATGGTTAAGTTCTCTCCTGTGTCTATTTTCTCTGGCCACTGTACATTTGTAATAAACCTGTGTTTCGTTTCCAACTTGGCCGTTTACGTCTCTTCACCATTGGCCTCGCATTGCACGAGATAAAACCGCTCGATCGGGTTCCTAGTAATTAACAGCACGAGTCACGTGACACACAAACCGCTCGGGCGTATCAGACTAATGTGACTCGTGTGAGCTTCAGCCCCCGTCCTCGTGGCGGCGTGTGTATCGAAGGTACGCGGGTTATTGACCGGAAACCCTTCCACGCGCTCGCTGCGGGTTTGGCGGCTGGAATTGCTCCACAATCCACCCCCACGAGTGTAAAGTGGGTAGCGGCCTTGTGGACTCGAAGCTCGAGGGGGAAAAGGGCTCAACTCCCCCTTAGTACGTCGACGGGCTCGAGATCCGCAACAAATTGGTAGTCAGGAGTGGGATTTGAACCCGACACCAACAAATTGGTGTCCGGGAGTGGGATATTTGGACCTGGAGTGCGCTTCACGCACTCGAAATTACGAGCGTACGAAATTTAGTTTTAAAAACCAAATTCATTTGAGTTCGTGCAATGGCTGGCCAAGGCGACCGAGTGCCGGTGGGAGTAAGAAATGAGGAAGAATTAATGGCCCAGGACCAGCAGGAAGAGTTGGTTTTTGGGGAAGCTGAAGAGGGTGCGGCAGTAGGGGAAGAAAATGGCGGCGCCTCGCACGTGGCGGCGGAAGCCGGGCCTGCTGTGTAAGCTGGTTTCGACATGCAGTTATTCTTGACACAAATGTTAGCGAGCATGGAAGAGTCAAGAAGTGAAATGCAAAAGATGAGGGAGGAATCTAGGTGCGATATGCAAAAGATGAGGGAAGAATCTAGGTGCAATATGCAAAAGATGAGGGAGGAATCAGGGTGTGGCTGGAAAAAGATGAGGGACGAAGCAAGGTGTGGCTGGAAAAAGATAGGGGAGGACATTGAGCGTCAGATGAGCAGGGAGGTAGCAGTGGTATGCGACGGGGTGAAGCGGTAAGAGGAACGCGTAGAGAGCGAGTTAAAGCGGAGTACAGCCAAATTGACTGGGGCTATGGGAGAAGTGACGCGGGGTGTAGAGAAACCGACGATCTTCGAGTTGGAAGTGAACATTTTGGGGGCGCCAACGGAGATCGAATTGGAAAAGGAAATTTCGGGGGCGCCGACGATCGTCGAGTTAGAAGAAGAAATAATTGGGGTTGAAGAGACGGGAGAGACAGGGAATGAATCACGGGAGGAAGTTATGGAACATGTGCAAAGTTCGTGTTCGCACCATGATGCCGTGCTTGCTAACCCAATAAAATGTTTGCAGGTGCTGGTGGAGAAGCAAGGGAAGGAGAGCCCCGAGGTGAGTAAAAATGGTGGGAATGTGTTTGGCACGAACGGGTGCTCGGAGAGCTTGGGGGTCGGGATAGACCCGGGTGTTTGTGAAGGGCCCATTGTGCGGTGTGCGAGTGGTAGTGGTACGGAGTGTGAGCGAGAGTGCGTACCAGAGTGCGTGGAGAGGGAGTGTGCACTGGAGTGTGAGAAAGAGTGCACACCGGAGTGTGTAAAAGAAGAGTGTGCACCAGCATGTGCGATGACTGAGTGTGTGGAAAGAGTGTGTGCACAGGAGTGTGCGATAACGGAGTGTGTGGGGGGTGCGTGTGCGCCTGGGTGTGCGAGTATGGAGTGGGTCGCGAGATGCGATGACGCAGCCCAGGCATCGACGCGGACCGGGGTAGTGCTTAGCGGGACGAGTAGTGTACGCGAGCCCCCGGTGAGTTGTGTGCCGTGGAGACCGGAGGGAATCGGTGCTGCGTCGGTCTCGCAAGGACCGGCATGCACGATTCGTGCCTCTGGTACCCGCACTGTATGGTTGGCGCCATATGGCGGCAAGGGCGATCGGCGGGCTTTGAGGGGAGGTATGGATTTTCGGAGCCACGCACCTTATCGGGTGAGGTGCTCTGACCATGGCCGGTTGGGTCATCGTGCATGGGACCGCGAGGCCCCACGCAGGGATGGAGCCTGGCATCTGGGCCCATCAACTCTTCCCCCTTGGATCGTCAATGCCGGACGGACACCACATACAGGCGACCAACCACCTGCATGGATCGCTCAGCCCTACGAGGCCGAGCCGTGACAAAGTACCTACATAGATGGGGGCTTATAGTGTAGAGGACTGGGAGAGTAGTGTACCCCATGTGGGGGAATGGTAGTGTAACCATTCCTCCCACAGGGGGGGGGGCATGAGCACTAGTTTAGGGGGATGGCAGTGTTAGGCCCATGGAGGGGCCAGCAATGGTTGCCTCCATGGGGCACCAAAGCTAGCCGAGGGAGGGCTAGGATAATGATAGGGATTTAGAAGACCATAGGGACAAGAGTTAAGTAGTGACACCTGAACTGTAGAGGGGACGTAGAGAGTTTAGGTGGTTGTTAAAGAAAAGGGTGTGCATAGTGTAAAGGGACGACGGGGAAGCACGAGTTGTAGGGGAAATTAGTTAGGTAGATGATGCTGTCTGTTTGAGGGATTGTGTGAGTGAGAATAAATGGAATTGTGTTGAGGTGTGAGAACAAAAGGTGTGGAATGCATGGTGTGCTAATGCATGGTGTGGAATAATTGGTGTGGAATGCATGGTGCGAAGGATTGAATGGGTGGGAGTGGAACCCATTCGCAAAAGCCCGGCGGGTTGGGGGGTATTGTAAAGCCAGGTAGAGGGCATAGGTAAATTGCATGGATATTGACACCTGTGGTGCGGGTAGTGGAAAGTAGTATTTTGTGAGGTGCAGGAGACGGTGGAATGGCTCGGCGTGTGGCTTAATTGGTGAGTATGGTTATTGGGGCACTCCCTCACTGGTAGCTTGTCAGCCAGGTAAGGCCGCAGGTAGGCTCTGGGAGCCGGTTATGTTACAGTGTGAGTGGGGCCCGAGAATCCCACGGAAGGACCCGGGTTGCCCAATGCCGAGGTGGGCATCGAGGGGGTAAGTGCCAGAGAGGGCCTTCCCCAGTTAGGGTAGTTGTGAGGAGCAGGCAAGCTCGGGAGGCGGCTTCAGTGACGGAGGAGCGCAGGTAGGTAGACCTGCTGGTAGAGCCACACGACCCAGCCCCGAAATTGTGCGAGGCCACAGATAGAAAATTTGTTGGGTGAGACCCAAATTCAGGAGGGCACCACAGAGTGGGCAATGGGAATTCGGGTTCTTAGAACCACATAGTTTAAAGAGGCCGATTGGCAGGGTACGACCCCGGGTAGTTTAACAGTGTGTAATGCTATTAGTGTAGTTAGGAAGTGAGATCCCTTCGCACCATCCACAGCCATTCACCGAGGAGGACGAGCTTCACACCAGGGCTCTGTAAGCCGTTTGGAAGTAAGGCGCATCATGACGTAAGTGAGACATTGCTTTGTTCCATCCCTTCCTTCCTGGGAGGGATTTGGGGATGAATTTGGAGTTAGAGGGGGATATGGGAGACAAGACGTAGAGACGGATTCTAAATACAAGGGGGGCTAGGGTAGTGTAGCCAACGGTGGGGGATATGGACGGTTAGGGACGAGCTTGCTCCGCTCGCTCTGCCGCGTCCCTCGCACCGCACCAGGTATGGTGGTGCCTGGTCACCATGTTTTTCGTGTGCTACTGCGTGCTTTTCCATTTGCTTGTTGCGCCTTGTCTCCCCCCCCCCACCCCCCCACCCCGCCCCAGGACCATTTGGAGGCCGAACTGTGCAGCACCCTGCTGCCAATCCATTTTGCTGCACCTATGGACCACAAGCCTTGTGACCCGCACCTCTGCTGTGCAGCATCTTGCTGCAATTCATCTTGCACCTTCGGACCACCTGTTGAGTGGCACTGACGCCACGCAGTTGGACGATGTGACGAGTGGCCCTGCTTGGAAATAAAAAAAAGTGTGTGCAATGGTGCGCCAAGTGGGCAGATGTGAAGACTTAGATGGCCCTGATGTTTCACATGGCCTGTATGCCGGTCAGGGCCAGCCGGTTTTGTTAGCTGCACACACAAGACAAGAAGATGCAAGATGCAAGCAGCAAGTGCTTTGATTTTCCTTCCTCCAATTTCTTTTCCTCAAAGTGCAGGTCTTGGGTCGTAGTATTGTAAATAAAGGTTAAGTTCTGTGCTTGTAAATATAAGAATGTGCCCACCGGCTATGTGTTTAGTTTGAAAATTCCGAAAACACACGGATAGTTGTGGGTGTGAGTCTGATAGAATAGCCTCTCTATGTAGACTATGCGCCCACATTCTTATATTAATTTTCTCGTCTCAAATTAAATCTGACGTCTGATTAACGTCTGATTAACGTCTGATCTGACGTCTGATTAAATCTGACGAAGATTAAAATCTGACGTCTCAAATTAATTAATTAATTTGTTAATACATCTCAGTCGCCCGCAACCTCTCTAGCGCGGGTGTCGAACCAGTTCATTTCCGGTGCGGCCGGGCCGAGTATCGACCTGGCCGTGGCCGAAGCCGTTGATTCTGCCGTAGCACGCTAACGCGTAGGCTCGCGCGTCCCTGGTCCGCCGGGGCTCCGCGGGTGTCCTACCGTGCCTGGCGCCGCTATTCTCTCAAACTTCTGGGAGTAGGTGCCGGTGCCCGGGGACGGATTTCGCTGTCTAAACATGGTAGTGCTAGGCCAGTGGGACCGCTGGGACCCACGTGCACTCACAAGTTGTTCTGCGCGTGGGCGGCAGTATCAGACCGGGGCGCCCAAACGATCCCCGGCTAAAGTTCATCCTGAAAGCGCCCACATTGTGCAGACAAACCCCACCAAGTCGAGGGCCACGTGGTCAGGAGAACCTCGTCCCTTCTGGTCACACTGTGCCTATCGGACGGCCTCGAAGACCGAAATTGTGTCGGTTACCGATCCTTCGGGTTCGGAACTATGCCACCCTAAAAAAGTGGCAAAGTAATAAATGTGATCGTGGCAAATCGTAGCGAGGGGCCATTTTGAATCGGCTTTCAGTGAATCGGTTTTCGATTATGACACCGGGTTACTTGTGGTGGATAGGAACACCACTAGGTAAGTAAGGACAACCTTTATTTAGAAAAGATTGGGCAAAAATTGACCGACGAATTCAAAATATTAACTTATATCAAATAGGTCTTTTAAGGTGAAAGCGCGATGACGTCACCACGTCACGCGGCACGAATGAGCGCCTGTGTCGTTGGAGGTATTGACTTCTATAGGGTTGGTTTTCTAAGGCTTATATCAAAATATTAACTGATATCAAATAAGTCTTTTAAGGTGAAAGCGCGATGATGTCACCACGTCACGCGGCACGAATGCGCGCCTGTGTCGTTGGAGGTATTGACTTCTATAGGGTTGGTTTTCTAAGGCTTATATCAAAATATTAACTTATATCAAATAAGTCTTTTAAGGTGAAAGCGCGATGACGTCACCACGTCACGTGGCACGAATGCGCGCCTGTGTTATTGGAGGTATTGACTTATATAGGGTTGGTTTTCTAAGGCTGTAGGCCGCACCTCATTTTGTCGAATAAAGTGGTATTCGGGTGGTTCCGGTATTTGGGACCGCAGGGACGGAAAGTGCAGGTACGGGGTGCCAGTCACTCCCCAGCCGGCCCGCTCTGAAGGTTCGGATCGGGACACCGGGATTCATTCCGGTCGCCCGGTCGGCCCGGAGGTGGGGTGCGGGGCCTGTCACGGAACGTCAAAACAAACGGCCTGCCGGGGCCGCCCAAAAGTCGGGCGTGAGGGGCGCGTCCACTAATGGAACGCCTCTCGCTTCCCAGATCGAGGGCCACGTGGTCAGGAGAACCTCGTCCCTTCTGGTTGCCCTGCTGTCCCACCGGGAGCGCTGGCAGGGTGTACTTCAAACTAAGCTTAAGTATCAAGTGTTAAGTTCCTCCTTGCCCTCGCAAGGGAAAGGCTAGGGTCAAGCTCTTCCAAATTTCCAAACACTAGAAATCGGACGTCTCAAATTAATTAATTATTTGTTAATACATCTCAGTCGCCCGCGACCTCTCTAGCGTGGGCGTCGAACCAGTTCATTTCCGGGCGACCGGGCCGAGTATCGGCCCGGCCGTGGCCGAAGCCGTTGATTCCGCCGTAGCACGCTAACGCGTAGGCTCGCGCGTCCCCGGTCCGCCGGGGCTCCGCGGGTGTCCTACCGTGCCCGGCACTGCTGATCTCTCAAACTTCCGGGAGTAGGTGCCGGTGCCCGGGGACGGAGTTCGCTGTCTAAACATGGTAGCGCTAGGCCAGTGGGACCGCCGGGACCCACGTGCACTCACAAGTTGTTATGCGCGTGGGCGGCAGTATCACACCGGGGCGCCCAAACGCTCCCCGGCTAAAGTTCATCCTGAAAGCGCCCACATTGTGCGGACAAACCAAGTCAAGGGCCACGTGGTCAGGAGAACCTCGTCCCTTCCGGTCACACTGTGCCTATCGGCCGGCCTCAAAGACCGAAATTGTGTCGGTTACCGATCCTTCGGGTTCGGAACTATGCCAACGCTTTAGGAGGGACATATCTAGTGTAAATAAATATCGCACACATGGCTTAGAATAAATGTTAGGGGGATTACATCTATGTGTCACCTTAAAAGTAAAAGTAAAATTGAGTGCCAAACTCTACCGGTCGTTCTGACTGGGGTCGAATCGGGACGAGTCTGGTTAGAGAGGGGGGTCATGTTGTGGTTTTGAGAATAAAGGCAAACCCCCCTTTAGTTAGTTGCACCACAACATGTAGCCTCGCCTTAGCCAGTTATTTCTTATTAAATGTAAAGTATAGCCTCCCTCCCAGTGTTAGTATGCGTTGAGACAGGTAAATAAGGGTAGGCCTCACTGGGCCTGGAATGCCATGTGCTGGGCCTAGGACAAGTCTAGGAGGCCCGAGGGAGGAGCCGGAGGGAGTGGCTGGCAAGCAGCAAACAGCCAATGGAGCGAAAGGGGAGTGGCCAGCAACGGCGGCCAATGAGGGCTAAGGGGAGTAACTGATGGGGGGCTATCACGACACGTGACCCCCGGTGGCCAGTGGAGGCCTTTGGAACATTCTAATGGGGCTCCGGGGGGGTATAAGCCCCACCCACGACCCCCAAGCAAGTCTAGGTCGAAGCTCGAGCTCTGTGCGCTCTGCCCCCGCTCTCTGCTGCCCTGTTCTCCCTGGCTTTCTCTCTCGTTTTCCCTCGAACTCTTGGGAAACGCTCTCGCAGGACGATCTTTCTCGCGGCCCTGTGCTCTAATGATCTCCCTGCCTGGACTCCCTGCACGTGCGCTCTTGCCTCGCCGACTTCGGGACACGCTGCGAAGATTCCCGTGCGTGCACAACTGGAGGCCGATGTCCTTGCCGCGAACATCCTCGAGGGACACGCCCCATGAGCCGTCCGGGGCGAGCTGCACCGAGCGGCCGCGCTTTGAGCGCGTCCTTTTCATCCTCCCTTTCCCGGCGTGAGTCAGAGGGCACTTGTCTGGGAAACGTAAGTTAAGAACAGTTAAGTTCTCTCCTGTGTCTCTTTTCTCTGGCCACTGTACATTTGTAATAAACCTGTGTTTCGTTTCCAACTTGGCCGTTTACGTCTCTTCACCATTGGCCTCGTATTGCACGACATAAAACCGCTTGATCGGGTTCCTAGTAATTAACGGCACGAGTCACTTGACACGCAAACCGCTCAGGCGTATCAGACTAGCGTGACTCGTGTGAGGTTCAGCCCCCGTCCTCGTGGCGGCGTGTGTATCGAAGGTACGCGGGTTATTGACCGGAAACCCTTCCACGTGCTCACTGCGGGTTTGGCGGCTGGAATTGCTCCGCAATCCGCCCCCACGAGTGTAAAGTGGGTAGTGGACTCGAAGCCAGAGGGGGAAAAGGGCTCAACTCCCCCTTAGTACGGCGACTGGCTCGAGATCTGCAACTATATATATATATATATATATATATATATATATATATATATATGTATATTGTTGCGGATATGGGATTTGCATCCATCCATATCCGCTTGTAAATATTCCCCTATTTCCTCAATACTTCCCAACTATCCCCAATCCCCCATTCCCTAGTCCCATTTTCTGTAAACAACACTCTGTAGACCCGACCTCCCCCTATTTCCCCCATTAAATGTCGTGCCCAGGTTCACCGCATCTCATGTAAGACAACTATAGGACATCTTGCTAGTTATTCTTAGTCTATGTCAGTTAAGGAATCGTTTCCATTAATTCTGACCCTTCGTTGCACCAGAATGTGATTGTATGGCACCGTTAGGAAGTTTAGGACCTCCCAATACCTCCCCGCAGCTCTTCCTCATGGTTCAGCAACAACAACAGCAACGGCGGCGGCGTGTCACTCCCCGCTGAGCATGCGCAGGAAGAGGGAGGTGACGTCAGATGCGCGCTGAGCTTGGAGCAAGCAAGACGTACCCTCCGAGGGCTGTGAGGCCTCCCCGCATCTCTGGACTGGACCGTGCTTTATCCTGTCCCCGAGCCAAGGTGCACCTTGTGCTATCGACTACCTGTCCCTTCCTGCCATCAATCCCTGTGTAAGTCAGCCTTGTTCCGTTTGTCTGTGGTCTGTCTGGGTTAAGATAAGACGGTATTTAAGTGCCTATCTCTTCTGTGTCTTTACCTCACTACCGTATAATCTACCCCCTTTTCTCCACCACTGTAATTATACCCTCCTCCGGAGGTCTTGAGAACTGTACCCTTGCGTCGTTTCATCTATCCCAGTCGTTGTGTCCTTTCCATCATTGATTTAGCATAGCGCGATTTGGTCAACGTCTGGGTGGAATCGGGGTCTAGTCGGGGAATAACTGTTCGGTCGCGGTCATACCAACCGCTCGGTCAAAAATAACATCCAAACCGCGTCCGTAACAATTGGTGTCGAGGAGTGAGATTCGAGGCCCGAACCAAATTTTAAAAAAACATCTAGGAAAAAATTTGGTCAAAATTATAAAGACACCGAAATTTGATTTTGTTTTACAAAAAACCCGAATTTTGAAAGTCGCGCTATGGGAGATCAAGACGGCTGGGTTCCGGTAGAGGAGAGTGAGGCAGGGTCGATCCAGGACCAAATTGAGGGACATGAGGAGAGCGAAGCAGTGAGGGCGGCAGGTTCGCAAAATGGCGTCCTCGCGCACGAGGTTACGGGCGCGCAAAATGGCGCCTCGCAGATGGCTACGGCGGCTGCGCCCGCTGCACAAGTGGGAGGGATTGACATGCAGGCCCTCATTGCGCAGCTACAGGCAGCTGTACAGATGAGTATGGGGAGCCAAATTGAGTGACTGGGTGAGCGATTGGAGGGCCAAATGGGGGTAATGAGGGACGAAGCGAGGGGTACCGGTGAGGGATTAGACAAGAAATTTGAGGGATTAGACAAGAAATTTGAGGGGTTAGACAATGGGATAGAAGGGGTGAAACATGGGTTAATGGGGGTAGAAAACAGAATGGCCGCTCAAGAGAATCAAATGGAAGGGATGAAAAAGGGGTTAGAGGGGTTAGAAAACAGTATGGAAGGCAAATTGAGGGACATGAGGGACCAAGCAGAAAGGGAAGTTTAAAAAATGGGGCAGCAGATAGAGGGGGTCAGAATGGGGGTAGAAACTAAATTGGATGCTCACAGGGAGGAAATGGAGCAGATGAGGGTGGCATCTGGGCAGGAGATGCAAGTGATGGGAGAAGAGATCAGAAGAGGTGTGAGTGAGGAGGTCGGAGGAGTGCGCGAGGAGGTGAGGCACTGTGAGGAGCGCATGGAGAAGGAGGTGAGAAAGGGGACTGTAAAATTGCAAGGTGGTATAGAGGAGTTGACGCTGGGAGTAGAACAACTGACAGTGGGACAAAAGGAGTTGGGGGACCAGGTAAAGAAGAACACAGCGGTAATAGAGGGTTTAAAATCGACACAGAAGGAGATGAAAAAGGACGTAGGGGTAATTAAAAAAGAGTGTCAGACGGTACATGAGGACCTGACGAGGAAAATGAACAAGGTGGTAGAGGTGATGGAGGTTAAAGAGCGGAAGGTGCGGGAGCACATATAAAAAAATAAGGTGGAGTTAGAGGAAGAACTTAAGGGGGCGCACGAGGAGATGAAGGAGGTGAAGCAGAAATTAGACGAAGTGGAAGAAGGGGTGAGCGAAATTAAGAAGCGACGGAGAGAGGATAAGAAAGAGATCAAAGAGGAAGTGAAAGAATTGGTCCAAAGTCTGTGTTCGGATCGTGATGATGTGCTCATTAACCGGATGAGGGATTCGCAGGTGATGGAGGAGAAGCGAAGAGAAAGAGGACCCGGTGTAAGTGGTGACCAATATGGTCGTGCGTATGATGCGCCAGGTGATTTAATAAGCTTGGGGGTCGAGATGGACCCGGGTGTTCGTGAGAGGCCATTGGTGAAGTGTGCGACAGGTCTGGTGTGCGAAAAAGGAGGTGTGCGAGAAAGTCCGACTCTGGGGTGCATGAGGAAAGAGTGCGCTGTCAAAAGTAAGGAAGAGTGTACACCTGTGGTGAGTGTTACAGAGGGTGTAATGGGAGAGTGTGCACGAGAAAGGTGTGTAACGGACGGGTGCATGAGGAAAGAGTGCGCTGTCGAGAGTAAGGGTTAGTGCGCTGTCAAGAGTGGAGGTGAGAGTAGTAAGAGTGACACGGAGCGTGAGTTGGTTGTGACAGGTGAGAAAGGAAGCACACCTGGAATGGTAGAGCGTGTGTGGGAATGCATGCTGGAATTGGTAGTGAGGCACGTGGTTGGGTGTGCGAGTGAGAGCACACCTGTGATCGTCACAGAGGAGGTGACCGAGGAGGGGGCGCGAAGAGGTGTGTTGGTGAGGTGTGCGAGCGACGAATGTGTGCCAAGGTGTTCGGTGGTCAGGTGTGACCAAGTCTGTGAGTGGAATGAGTGTACCTGGGTGTGTAAGAGAAGGTGCAATGACCAAGAGCAGGGAAACGGCTGGATGTATGAGCAAGAAAGGGGTAGCGTATGCGTGTAAGCATGCAGGTGAGGCATCGACGGTAACCGGGTTAGCGGTTAGAGCGACTTATAGCCGAGTCGGGCCCTCGGTGCATGCCGGGCTTCGCGTGCCGCGAGAACCAGCGGGGATCCGAGCAACGGCGGGTTCGAAAGGACCGCCGTACGCGATCCACGCTGGGCCTCGCTTTGAACGGCCGCGTCCGTGCTCCACTAGGCGGAGCGGGCAGCCCGATAGGAAGGGTCGTCATGGCGACCACTTTTTGTTGAGGCATTCCGGCAGGTCGAGATCGGGCCATGGGATGGCTCCGTGCCGAGATGGTGCGTGGGACCTCGGCCCGGGTAAACCTCCTTCCCTGCACCGAATGCGGGACGTATCCAGCCGCTGGCACCAAACAACCCGCATTCATGGCTTGGCTGTACGAAGCCGAGCTTTAGAAGTGAATTGGCGCACCGAGAGGCAGTAGTAAGTAGACTGTAATGACGAGGATAGTGTTTTGGCCCCGAAATTAAAAAAACAAAATTTGATGATTGGCAAAGGATTGGCAGTAATGATTGGCAGATGATGGGTAGTGATTGGCAAATTTTTGATTTGTTGAAATTTGATGTGCAAAATTGGTAGTGGGAGATGCCCGATGTGGTGGGATGGCAACTCTGTCATCCCTCACAAACATGGGGCAAATGCGCTATAGATTATGGGGTGTATGGCAGTGAAAACTAGCCCGGGTGGGTTAGGTTATTGTGTGTAGGGATCTAGCGAAGATGACATTAGGTAACGTTAAGGTTAGTTAGTGACAAGGATACCTGTAGAGGGGACGCAGGTAGATTAGAGTGGATGATAATGATGAGGGAGCGCAATAGTTTAAAGGGACGACTGGGAAGCGCAAGTTTCAGAGGGGAGTAGTTAGATGAGATGATGCTGTGTGAGAACTGGACAGGTGTGTGGAGCAGTGTATGAGTAGTGAGTTTTGTGGATCAGCGCGAATGCGCTTGGGGGAGAGAAGGGTGCCGGCGGCACCAAGTATGAGAGCACAGGTGTGCAAGTACAGGTGTGTGGAATATATGGAGCAGAGAATGAGTGGTGTGGAGAGAGTTGGAGTAAGTGGTACGGAGTGGTGTGCATGGTGCGAAGGTGTGGATGGGGGAAGAGTGGACCCCTTTTCACGAGTACCCGGGGAGGGTAGTTTAAAGAATAGTTAGAAGGTATAGGTAAATTGTGGTTGGATATTGGCATTTGTGGTGCGGTTGCAGAATGGTATTGTGGATGGGTGCATTGGTGTGGTCAAATTGGCTGGTCGTGTGGCCTGTTAGTATGAGTGTGAATGGTTGGGCACTCCGCCACTGTTAGATGTCGGCCAGGTGAGGCCGCAGGTGGGCTCTGGGAGCCGTTAGTGTCAGTGGGTGCCTGAGGATCCCGGGTGTGGATCGGGCAGCCCGTGCCAGAGAGGGCACTGAGGGGGTGAGAGTGCGAGAGGGCCTTCCCCAGTTAGTTAGGTTAGGGTGAGGCCGCAGGTGGGCTCTGGGAGCCGTTAGTGTCAGTGGGTGCCTGAGGATCCCGGGTGTGGATCGGGCAGCCCGTGCCAGAGAGGGCACTGAGGAGGTGAGAGTGTGAGAGGGCCTTCCCCAGTTAGTTAGGTTAGGGGGAGGAGCAGGTGAGCTCGGTAGGCAACAACAGTGGTGGAGGTGTGCAGGTGGGCGGACCAGCTGGGAGCATCACACGACCCAGCCACCGAAATTGTGCGGGGGCACCGAGTGTTGAATCGGGGAGTGAGACCCAAATTGATGGTGTGCACCACAGATGGTCAATGAGATTTTGGTTCTTCGAACCACATAGAGTAATGAGGGCCAATGGTTTGGCAGGAGAAAGACCCCGGGTAATGTAAAGTTATTAAAGTCATTTCGGAAATAGTTAGGATTGATGAACCTGTCGCACCCTACGCAGCCACTTACCTGAGATGATGATGACTCCACACCTGTGTTCCTTTGTTCTGTGTTGCAGGAAAGGAGAATTGCTGTTTGGATTTGTGAGACGCATCACGACGTGGATAAGACATTGGGGTGATTCCATCTCTCCCTCCTTAGGAGGGACTGATGATGAATTGGTGATGGCAGATTTTGATGTTGAGTTGGAGATGGCAGATTTTGATGAGAGTTGGAAATGGCAAATTTGATTGGTTAGGAGGGAGAGAAGACGAATTTGGTTAATGGGAGGAACGGGGAAGACAGTAGGGACGTTGTTGATGTGTAAAGTAGATGTTTATGGGTAGTGTTGTGTTTTGTGGATACAGTAAGGGGTAAGGGAGGGGCAATGTAGGTTACCTGGTGGGGGGGGGGGCGTACGGGAGGAACGTACCTGTCTCACCTGGTTCCCATGTGCCCCCAGTGTGCATTACCTTGTATTGCGTGCACTTTTGCGCCCTTACCACCTTACTCACTTGTCTTCTTTTGTCTCCCACCTCCGAGGATCTGGCTTTGGGGCAGAGAGAGGGGAGAGAGAGGTGCTGGCTCCGCAGTTGTGGGCCTGTACTTCCGCTGCTTGCTGCCTGGATCGATACACCATATGGACCGCAATTTTTGTGGCCGCCCACCATGGACCGCAGTTCTTTTGCGGGCAAGCACCACCCGTTGATGGACCTCTGGGTCAACGTGGCACCTATGCCATACAGGTGAACCACTTTTAGTTGGCCCCCTGACAGCCACAATTCAGAGATGGACGTGGTTGGCGCCTTTCTTTATTTCTAAAGAAGCCAGAAGGCCAAGTGCACTCCAAGAAGGCAAGACCAGCGGCAGAACATCGGCCGGCTGCGACACCACCGGTGACCATGGACACTTGATTGTGCATGGTTATTGAACACTTTATTGGTGCACCGGCTGGTGCTGACTGTGCGTATGGGGTGGTGCTTTTGGTGCTTGGACGGGGTGCTCTGTACATTATTAAAGGCCGTAGGGCCACAGGGCACTCGTGGGTTGGTGTATCGATGCTGGCATGCGTGCTCTCCCTATGCATAACATCTGCATGTGTTCCTCAAAGAACAGGTCCTGGATCGTAGTGTAAATATCAGTCTTGTATAAATGATGCTCCCTACCGGCTGTATGTTTAGTTTGAGGATGCTTTCCGCGATTCGGTTATCCTGTGGGTGTGTTTCTGTTAGGAGAAGGGTGCAACGTCGCAGGGGGACATATTTACTCATTTGTGAACATCTGTAAAACTGTCGCACTCAGGGTTGAGTTAATAGTAGAGGGAACTACATCTGAGTGCCACACTAAAGTAGGTAAAAATTTATCGGGTCGGGACGCCCCGAGGTAGAGAAGGGTGCAATGTTGCGGATATGGGATTTGCATCCATCCATATCCGCTTGTAAATATTCCCCTATTTCCTCAATACTTCCCAACTATCCCCAATCCCCCATTCCCTAGTCCCATTTTCTGTAAACAACACTCTGTAGACCCGACCTCCCCCTATTTCCCCCATTAAATGTCGTGCCCAGGTTCACCGCATCTCATGTAAGACAACTATAGGACATCTTGCTAGTTATTCTTAGTCTATGTCAGTTAAGGACTCGTTTCCATTAATTCTGACCCTTCGTTGCACCAGAATGTGATTGTATGGCACCGTTAGGAAGTTTAGGACCTCCCAATACCTCCCCGCAGCTCTTCCTCACAGTTCAGCAACAACAACAGCAACGGCGGCGGCGTGTCACTCCCCACTGAGCATGCGCAGGAAGAGGGAGGTGACGTCAGATGCGCGCTGAGCTTGGAGCAAGCAAGACGTACCCTCCGAGCGCTGTGAGGCCTCCCCGCATCTCTGGACTGGACCGTGCTTTATCCTGTCCCCGAGCCAAGGTGCACCTTGTGCTATCGACTACCTGTCCCTTCCTGCCATCAATCCCTGTGTAAGTCAGCCTTGTTCCGTTTGTCTGTGTTTTGTCTGGGTTAAGATAAGACGGTATTTAAGTGCCTATCTCTTCTGTGTCTTTACCTCACTACCGTGTAATCTACCCCCTTTTCTCCACCACTGTAATTATACCCTCCTCCGGAGGTCTTGAGAACTGTACCCTTGCGTCGTTTCATCTATCCCAGTCGTTGTGTCCTTTCCATCATTGATTTAGCATAGCGCGATTTGGTCAACGTCTGGGTGGAATCGGGGTCTAGTCGGGGAATAACTGTTCGGTCGTGGTCATACCAACCGCTCGGTCAAAAATAACATCCAAACCGCGTCCGTAACAATATATATATATATATATATATATATATATATATATATATATATATATATATATATATATATATATATGTATATATATATATATATGTATATATATATATATATGTATATATATATATATATATATATATATATATATATATATATATATATATATATATATATATATATATATATATATATAGAGAGAGAGAGAGATATTGTTACAGACGTGGCTTGGATGTTATTTACCGAGCGGTTTTATGGTATGACCACGTCTGCACAAGTTACCCGATTGTGCCCGAACGTTGACTAGTCGCGCGATGCTGGCTCAATAAGAAAAAGAAGACACCCGGCTGGATTACAATAACACAATACGACACCAATGTTTCAATTCTCAAGACCTCCGGAGGAGATTATATTCGTACGGAAAGGTCAGATTACAGGGGCTAGAGGTATAATCACAGAAAGACAGGCACTTAGACACACTCTTATATTAACCCCGGACAGACGACAGACAAACGGGACAACGGCTGACTCACACGGGGGTTTGATGGCTAGGAAAGGCAGGATCGATGGCTCCAGGTCCTCCTGGGCTCGGGGCAGGGTACAGTACGGTCCGGTCCGGTCCAAAGATGCGGGGAGGTCTCGTCGCGCTGGGGGTGGCGGTGGCTTCTCTCTCCAAGCTGAGGCGCATCTGACGTCACATCCGGCGCGGGGCCGCGTATATCCGGCGGGGAGTGACACGCCCTCGGCTCGTTAGCGCCGCCCCAGATGGAATCGGCACGTTGCTTCTCATTGGGTGCGTGGGGGGGTTACTGGCTCCGCCCCTGACGAGGAGCTGACAGCCAGCCCCTTCGGGGTAACGCCGTGGAGCGCATGGTCATGGCGGGTAACCGAGCCGGTGTGAGGACGCACACTCCCCGCCCCTCTGTTGTTGTAGTCGTAGTTGTAGTTGTAATTGTTGTTGTAGTTGTTGTTATTGTTGTTGTTTGGGGAAGAAGATGGGAGGAGGTATGGGAAAGGTCCTAAACTCACTACTGATGCCATATAATCACATTCTGGTGCAACGAAGAGTCATAATTAATGGAAACGAGGCCTTAACTGACATAGATTAAGAATAACTAGGAAGATGTCCGAAAGTTGTCTACGTGTGGTGCGGTGGACCTGGGCACGACATTTAATGGGGGAATAAGGGGAAGGTCGGCTCTACTGATTGTTATTTACATGCAATGGGACTAGGGAATGGGGGATTGGGGAAAGTTGGGGAGTATTGGAGAAAATAGGGGAATATTTACAAGCGGATATGGAGGCCAAATTCCATATTCGCAACATTGCACCCTTCTCTACCCTCGGGGCGTCCCGACCCGATAAATTTTTACCTACTTTAGTGTGGCACGCAATGTAGTTCCCTCTACTATTAACTCTACCCTGAGTGCGACAGTTTTACAGATATTCACAAATGAGTAAATATGTCCCCCTGCGACGTTGCACCCTTCTCCTCACAGAAACACACCCACAGGATAACCGAATCCGGAAAGAATTCGCAAACTAAACATACAGCCGGTAGGGAGCATTATTTACAAGATTACGCTGCTATTTACACTACGATCCAGGACCTGTTTTTGGAGGAACACATGCAGATGTTATGCATAGAGAGAGCGCGCTTGCCAACATCGATACACCAACCCACGAGTGCTCTGTGGCCGACGGCCTTTAATAACGTGCAGAGCACCCCATCCCAGCATCAAAAGCACCACCCCACCACCAATCGGTGCAGTCACCATTGTTCATTGGAATAAAAATAAATTCGACAACCCCTAACCCTGCAGGTGTCTCTTGCTCTTCGTGTGGCCTTCAGTGGTGTTAATTAACAGTGGTTCACCTTTATGGCATAGGTGCCACGTTGACCCATAGGTCCATCCCCGGGTGGTGCTTGGCCGCAAACGAACTGCGGTCCATTGTGGGTGGCCACAAACATTGCGGTCCATATGGTGTATCGATCCCGGCAGCAAACAGCGAAAGTGCAGGCCCACAACTGCGCAGCCAGCACCTCTCTCTCCTCTCTCTCTACCCCAAAGCCAGACCCTCGGAGGTGGGAGACAAAAGAAGCAGACAAGTGAGCAAGGTGGTAAGGGCGCAAAAGTGCACGCAATGTAAGGTAATGCACACTGGGGGCACATGGGAACCAGGTGAGACAGGTACGTTCCTATCATACGCCCCCCCCCCCACCAGGTAACCTACATGGCCCCTCCCTTACCCCTTACTGTATCCACACAACACAACACTACCCATAAACATCTACTTTACAAATCAACAAACATCCCTACTGTCTTCCCCGTTCCTCCCATAAACCAAATTCGTCTTCTCTCCCTCCTAACCAATCAAATTTGCCATTTTCAACTCTCATCAAAATTTGCCATTACCAATTCATCATCAGTCCCTCCTAGGGAGGGAGAGATGGAATCACCCCAATGTCTCATCCACGTCGTGATGCGTCTCACAAATCCTCACAGCAATCTCATTTCCTGCACAAAACAAAGAAAACACAGGTGTGGAGTCATCATCATCACCACAGGTAAGTGGCTGCGTATGGTGCGACAGGTTCATCAATCCTAACTATCGCCTAAATGACTTTAACAACTTTACACTACCCGGGGTCTTTCTCCGGCCAAACCATTGGCCCTCTTACACTATGGGTTCTAAAAACCAATTCCCATTGGCCAAACTGTGGTGCTCTTCAATTTGGGGTCTCACTCCCCCGATTCATCTCCCGGTGCCCTCGTACAATTTCTGGGCTGCGACGTGTACCTCTCCCAGTGGGTCTACCCACCTGCACACCTCCACCACTGCAGTTGCCTCCGAGCTTACCTGCTCCTTACCCTAACCTAACTACCAGGGGAAGGCCCTCTGGCTCTCTCCCCACTCCGTGCCCTCTCTGGCACTGGGCTGCCCGATCCACACCCGGGATCCTCAGGCACCCACTCACAACTACCGGCTCCCAGAGCCCACCTGCGGCCTCACCTGGCCGACATCCTCACAGTGGTGGAGTGCCCAACCAACTACACACACTAACAGGCTACACGCCCAGCCATTTCCACAACACTAATGCACCCATTCACAACACCATTCTGCAACCGCACCACAAATGCCAATATCCAACCACAATTTACCTGCACCCTCTACCTAACACTTACACTACCCGCCCCGGGTGCTCGTGAAAGGGGTCCACTCTTCCCCCATCCACACCTTCGCACCATGCACACCACTCCGTACCACTCACTCCAACTCTCTCCACACACCTGTACCTGCACACCTGTGCTCTCACACCTGGTGCCACCTGCACCCTTCTCTCCCCAAGCGCATTCGCGCTGATCCACACACTCACTACTCATACACTGCTCCACACACCTGTCCAGTTGCACACCTGTGCAATCACACCTGTTCAATTCTCACAAACACGGCATCATCTCAGCTAACTACTCCCTTCTGAAACTTGCGCTTCCCAGTCGTCCCTTTAAACTATTGCGCTCCCTCGTCATTATCATCCATACTAATCTACCTGCGTCCCCACTACAGGTATCAGTCACTAACTAATCTTAACGTTACCTAATGTCATCTTCTAGATCCCTACACACAATATCCTAACCCACCCGGGCTAGTTTTCACTGCCATACACCCCATAATCTATAGCTCCTTTGCCCCACCACATGGGAAGGGTGGCAAGGATGCCATCCCACCACATCGGGGGCCTCTCACTACCAATTTTGCACATCAAATTTCAACAAATTAAAAATTTGCCAATCATCTGCCAATCACTGTACCATTACCAATCATCACTCTGCCAATCCTTTGCCAATCATCAAATTTCGCCTTTTTCTAATTTCGGGGCCAAAACACTAACCTCATCACCCAGTCTACTCACTACTGCCTCTCGGTGCGCCAATCCCTGTCCAAAGCCCGGCTTCGTAAAGCCAAGCAATGGATGCTGGTTGTTTTGTGCCAGCGGCTGGATGCGTCCGGCACTCGGTGCAGGGACGGGGGCTTACCCGGGCCGAGATCCCACGCATCACCTCGGCGTGGAGCCATCCAATGTCCCGATCTCGACCTGCCGGAATGCCTCAACAAAAAGTGGTCGCCATGACGACCCTTTCTATCGGGCCGCCCGCTCCGCCTAGTGGAGCACTGACGCGGCCGTTCAAAGCGAGGCCCAGCACGCACCGAGGGCCCGATTCGGCTAAAAGTCGACCTAACCTCTAACCCGTTTAATGTCGATGCTTCACCTGCATGCTTACACCCCGCAGCCCGTTCCTTGCTCACACATCCAGCTGTGCCCATGCTCCTCGTACCCTTCCTTACACACCCAGGTACACCCATTCCACTCACAGCCTTGGTCACACACCTGACCACCGAACACTGTGGCACACATTCGTTGCTCGCACACCTCACCAAAACACCTCTTCGCGCCCCCTCCTCTGTCACCTCCTCTGTGACAATCACAGGTGTGCTCTCATTCGCACACCCAACCACGTGCCTCACCACCAACTCCAGCGTGCATTCCCACTCACGCTCTACCATTCCAGGTGTGCATCCTTCCATCCCAGGTGTACATCCTCGCTCACCTGTCACAACTAACTCACGCTCCATGTCACTCTCACTACTTTCACCTCCACTCGTGACAACGCACTCACCCTTACTCTTGACAGCACACTCTTTCCCCATGCACCTGTCCGTCACACACCTTTCTCGCGCACACTCTCCCGTTACACCCTCTGTAACACTCACCACAGGTGGACACTCTTCCTTACTTCTGACAGCGCACTCTTTCCTCATGCACCTGTCCGTCACACACCTTTCTCGCGCACACTCTCCCGTTACACCCTCTGTAACACTCACCACAGGTGGACACTCTTCCTTACTTCTGACAGCGCACTCTTTCCTCATGCACCTGTCCGTCACACACCTTTCTCGCGCACACTCTTGCGTTACACCCTCTGTAACACTCACCACACCGCGCTTCCATGTGCCCCCTCGCACACGCGCTACGACCGACTCATTCTCGCCAGCACCCTCACTCCTTGGCACACACTTTTTCCTCACACACCCCAGAGTCGGACTTTCTCGCACACCTCCTCTTTCGCACACCAGACCTGTCGCACACTTCACCAACGGCCTCTCACGAACACCCGGGTCCATCTCGACCCCCAAGCTTCTTAAATCCCCTGGCGCATCATACGCACGACCATATTGGTCACCACTTACACCGGGTCCTCTTCCTCTTCGCTTCTCCTCCATCACCTGCGAATCCCTCATCCGGTTAATGAGCACATCATCACGATCCAAACACAGACTTTGGACCAATTCTTTTATCTCCTCTTTTATCTCTTTCTTATCCCCTCTCCGTCGCTTCTTAATTTCGCTCATCCCTTCTTCCACTTCTTCTAATTTGTGCTTCACCTCTTTTATTCCCCGGTACGTCTCCTCAAGCTCATCCTCTAAGGCTACCTTGACCGTTTCCAGGTGCGTCCTCACCTGCCGGTCCTTCGTCTCCATTACCTCTATCACCTCGTCCAACCTCGTTGTCAGTCCCTCACGTACCATCTGACATTCCCTCTTCGTCGCTACCAAGTCATCTTTGAGTTCTTTCTGTGTCGCCTTTAAACCTCCTAATACCGCAGTGTTCCTTTGAACCTGCTCCGTTAGTTCTTTTTGTCCCTCCGTCAGCTGTTCCACCTCCTGCGTCAGGACCTCTATGCCCCCTTGTAATTTTACAGTCCCCTTTCTCACCTCTTTCTCCATGTGCGCCTCACAGTGCCTCACCTCCTCGCGCACTCCTCCGACCTCCTCACTCACTCCTCCTCTGATCTCCTCTCCCATCACTTGCATCTCCTGCCCAGATGCCACCCTCATCTGCTCCATTTCCTCCCTGTGAGCATCCAGTTTGGTTTCTACCCCCATTCTGACCCCCTCTATCTGCTGCCCCATTTGGTTAACTTCCCTTTCCGCTTGGTCCCTCATGTCCCTCAATTTGCCTTCCATACTGTTTTCTAACCCCTCTAACCCATTTTTCACTCCCTCTATCTGATTCTCCTGGGCAGCCATTCTATTTTCTACCCCCGTTAACCCATGTTTCACTCCCTCTATCTGATTCTCTTGAGCGGCCATTCTGTTTTCTACCCCCATTAACCCATGTTTCACCCCTTCTATCCCATTGTCTAACCCCTCTAATTTCTTGTCTAATCCCTCACCGGTACCCCTCGCTTCGTCCCTCATTACCCCCATTTCGTTTCCCATTTGTCCCATACTGCTTTTCAAACCTCTAATTTGGTCTCCCAATTGCTCACTATTCTTTTCCATTCGCTCGTTACTCTGGGCCATAAGGGCCTTTATTTGCAAAAAAAACAAGTCCAAATCCACCAGGGGCGCTGTCACGGTCGCCGGCGCGGTGACCAGCGAGGCGCCATTTCGCGCGTCTGCTACCCCCGCTGTTTCGCTCTCCTCACGTGTCTCACTTTGGTCCTGGACCGACCCTGCTTCACTCTCCCCTACCGGACCCCAGCCGTCTTGATCCGCCATAGCGCGACTTTCAAAATTCGGGTTTTGTAAAACAAAACAAATTTCGGCCGCTCCAAATTTTGACCAAATTTTTTTTTTTTTTCCTCTATTCGTTTTTTTTTTTTTCAAAATTTGGTCGGGCCTCGAATCCCACTCCCAGACACCAATTGTTACAGACGTGGCTTGGATGTTATTTACCGAGCGGTTTTATGGTATGACCACGTCTGCACAAGTTACCCGATTGTGCCCGAACGTTGACTAGTCGCGCGATGCTGGCTCAATAAGAAAAAGAAGACACCCGGCTGGATTATAATAACACAATACGACACCAATGTTTCAATTCTCAAGACCTCCGGAGGAGATTATATTCGTACGGAAAGGTCAGATTACAGGGGCTAGAGGTATAATCACAGAAAGACAGGCACTTAGACACACTCTTATATTAACCCCGGACAGACGACAGACAAACGGGACAACGGCTGACTCACACGGGGGTTTGATGGCTAGGAAAGGCAGGATCGATGGCTCCAGGTCCTCCTGGGCTCGGGGCAGGGTACAGTACGGTCCGGTCCGGTCCAAAGATGCGGGGAGGTCTCGTCGCGCTGGGGGTGGCGGTGGCTTCTCTCTCCAAGCTGAGGCGCATCTGACGTCACATCCGGCGCGGGGCCGCGTATATCCGGCGGGGAGTGACACGCCCTCGGCTCGTTAGCGCCGCCCCAGATGGAATCGGCACGTTGCTTCTCATTGGGTGCGTGGGGGGGTTACTGGCTCCGCCCCTGACGAGGAGCTGACAGCCAGCCCCTTCGGGGTAACGCCGTGGAGCGCATGGTCATGGCGGGTAACCGAGCCGGTGTGAGGACGCACACTCCCCGCCCCTCTGTTGTTGTAGTCGTAGTTGTAGTTGTAATTGTTGTTGTAGTTGTTGTTATTGTTGTTGTTTGGGGAAGAAGATGGGAGGAGGTATGGGAAAGGTCCTAAACTCACTACTGATGCCATATAATCACATTCTGGTGCAACGAAGAGTCATAATTAATGGAAACGAGGCCTTAACTGACATAGATTAAGAATAACTAGGAAGATGTCCGAAAGTTGTCTACGTGTGGTGCGGTGGACCTGGGCACGACATTTAATGGGGGAATAAGGGGAAGGTCGGCTCTACTGATTGTTATTTACATGCAATGGGACTAGGGAATGGGGGATTGGGGAAAGTTGGGGAGTATTGGAGAAAATAGGGGAATATTTACAAGCGGATATGGAGGCCAAATTCCATATTCGCAACAATATATATATATATATTGTTACGGACGCGGTTAAAGATGTTATTTTGACCGAGCAGTGGTATTACCGCGACCGAACAGTGCTTCCTTGATTAATACCCGATTTGCCCCAAACTTTGGCCGGATCTCGCCACCGCTATTCAATCGGGAAAACTCTAAAGCGACCGAATACAAAGAGGAAAAGGAATAAGACGAGAAGACGTACAGAAGAGTAATTGGATTTATTATTTACACATATAAGTAGGAAGAAAGCAGTCACGTTTATTTACAAACGAGATTAGATACACAGTGCAACGCTAGCTTACCTACAGTCTTAATTAACCCAGGGACAGAACAAACAAGGACAGACTCACGCGGGGAATGATGATAGGACTGGCGGGAGATGGATGGCTGGCGGGATAGGGAGGTCCAACTGGTCCTACAGCCGATCGACTCGTGGGCAGCCGCCGCTCCTTCGCGGCCCTGCTCCAAACGGCCGTCCAGGCCTCACGCTGCTGTGGCTGCAGTTTCGGTGGCTCCAGCTGCAGTGAATGCAGTTGCGGTGGCTCGAGCTGCAGTAAGTGCAGTTTCGGTGGCTCGATCTGCAGCTCAACTCTGGACTTCTCTCGGACTCAACTCCTTGGACTCCCTCTCGTCTCTCTGTAAAAGCTCATCTCTTTTGGGAAACGCCCTGCCGTGGGTTATATAGGCCCCACCCCTCAACCTTCGCGAACCTCCTCGATGTTTCTCTCCACACCCTCTCCAAGTCCAACCCCTTGTTCGTGGTTGGTTGAGTGGGGCTGACTCACTCCTCCCCTTTATGACGAGGTGGGGACCCACCTTTCTTTCCCAACCCTGCCTCGTGGCCAATGGTGGATGAAGAGAAAACCGCCCGAAATGCAGTTGGCAATTGACGAAAAGGGGGAATGGAAGTTTTGGGAGTGGGAATGAAGGGAATCTATCTCTTTCACTGGTGCAATGGAGTATTTCAATTAATGGGAGACACAGCCTTACCCTAAAACACATAATAAGATATAACTATCGAACAGGGGTATTCTATGATTGGCTGTGGTGTGGATGCTCTATGGACTAATTATGGGACGCCCTTTGACCTTTACACAGCTCCGGAGGCAGGAGGCGCAGAATAAACAATCATAATAATACACACAATAAAAAAAATACAGTCCTCATATCCGCAACACTGCACCCTCCTCCTCTTAGGCACGACCCGGGCCTACAACTTTTATTTAGTGTGACACGTAGGTGTAGTTCCCTCTACTTTTAACCTGACCCTGAGTGCGACAGTTTTAAAACATAAATAAATGTGTCCCGCTGCTCCATTGCACCCTGCCTAACAGACTTACGCCCACAGTTAACCGAATTGCGGAATGGTCTTCAAACTATACATTGACGGTGGGGAGCATTATTTACAATGACTCTGTTTTTATTTACAAAACTAACCCAGGACCTGTAATTGTTCTTTCTGGGGGGAGACAGTCTGCTCTGCATCAATGCACCATGAAAGCACCTAAAAACGCACCAACACACCCTCAAGCACCAATCGGTGCAGTCACCACAGTTCATCAGTGTTCAATGCATGTTCAATAAAAAAATAAATCAACAACCCCTAACCCTGCAGGTGGTCTCTTGCTCTTCAGCTCCCTCTGCTGGCTATTATTATCTCTTCCAGTTGTTGTCATTCTCTCTCATTTTCTTACTGGCGGCCTATGTGACTGAAAAATGCACCCAATGTGTCCTTTTTTATTTTATTTTATTTATGGCCCACAGGGCCGACTAGTGTGGTTCACCTGTGGGGCATCGGTGCCCTGTGGCCAAGGTCCGCCAGCAAGATTTCGGGCCCTCATGGCCGGTTCCAGCAGAGGGGCCATGCCCCAACCCATGGGGTCCATAAGTGGTGCTCGGCCACAGACATGTGGTCCATAATGTGGTGCATCGATGCAGACAGCTGGTTCTGAGAGTTCCGGGCGCACAATGGCCGACTCACGCACGCTCCCCTCGGCGCCCAATGGCGCACAGGTCATGTGGGAGACAAAAGAGACAAATGAGCGAGGGGTAAGGTCACAAGGGTACACATCAATAAGGCAATGCAAGGCGAAATGCGTACGGAGGGCGAAGTGAGAAAGCTCGTCCCTACCGTACGTCACCCCCCTGTCACCTACACTACCCTTGCCCTTACCCCATATGTACAAAAATCTACACATTACCAATCCGTCGCTACTGTCACGTCTCCCCATATTTCCCCTATACCAAATTCGTCTCCACAATCCCTCTACTTCAAAATTTGCCATCACCCAATTCATCATCAATCCTCATAAGGAGGAAGAGATGGAACATCAAAGCACAATGTCACACCCACGTCATGATGCGTCTCACATTCCAAAACATTTGCACATAAAAAAATAATCAAAACAACCTGGCATGGTGTGGAGGTACTTGTCACCTCAGGTGAGTGGATGCAGATGGTGCGAGGAGACTTCCTAATCCTAACTATCCTCTAAATGACTTTAACACACTTTACACTACCCGGGGTCTTTCCCTGCCAATCCATTGGCCAACTTACACTATGGGTTCTAAAAACCAATTCCCATTGATCAAACTGTGGTGCTTCTCAATTTGGGGTCTCACTCCCCCGATTCAACTCCCGGTGCCCTTGCACAATTTCTGGGCTGGGGCGTGTAGCTCTCCCAGCAGGTCTACCCACCTGCACACCTCCACCACTGTAGTTGCCACCCGAGCTTACCTGCTCCTTAACCTAACCTATCTACTGGGGAAGGCCCCTCCTGGCTCTGTCACCCCTCGGTGCCCTCTGGCACTGGGCTACCCGGGACCGTCCTCCGGATCCTCGGGCCCCATCCACAACAACTCTACCGGCTCCCAGAGCCCACCTGCGGCCTCACCTGGCCGACATCCTCACAGTGGTGGAGTGCCCAAACCAACTACACACACTAACAGGCTACACGCCCAGCCATTTCCACAACACTAATGCACCCATCCAAATACCATTCTCTCACCCGCACCACAGATGCCAATATCCAACCACAATTTACCTATACCCTCTACCTAATACTTACACTACCTGCCCCGGGTATTCGTGATGGGGGTCCACTCTTCCCCCATTCACACCTTCGCACCATCCACTCCACTCCACAGTTTCCACCATACTCACTCCACGACCATCCATTCCAATCCTCCATATATTCCACACTCCATGTACTCCACACACCTGTTGGTGCACACCTGTGCACTCACACCTGGTGCCACCTGCACCCTCCTCCTCTTCCTGGACCATTTGGTCAACACAACACGCAATCACCACTACTCCCTCATACACTGCTCCACACACCTGTTCAGTTGCACACCTGTGCAATCACACCTGTTCAATCACACCTGTTCCTCACACACTGCTCAATACACTTGAATACACCTCCAACACTCACACAGCATCATCTGATCTACCTGTTACCCTGCTAACTTAGTGCTCCCCGTCTTCCCTTTAAACTAAGCACATACCACGTCATTATCATCCACACTAATCTACCTGCGTCCCCACTACAGGTATCCTTGTCACTAACTAATCTTAGCGTTACCTAATGTCATCTTCGCTAGGGCACTACACACAATATCCTAACCCACCCGGGCTAGTTTTCACTTCCATCAACCCCATAATCTAGTGCTCCTTTGCCCCCCTCTGTGAGGGATGGTGGATTGGCCATCCCTTCACATGGGGCATCTCCCTCTACCATCCCCCCAGTCCTCTGACGCTACGAGCCCCCGTCGCAAGAGGTACTGGGTCCTGCCTCGGCATCTAGAACCGAGGCGATCCATGAGGGCGCCTGCTCGCCGGCATAAGGTCTTATCCGGTCGGCATGGACGATCCGAGGGGGGGTCCGTGGCCCCATTTTGATCTTAATGACCACGTCACAGATTTGCGACAGGACGACTCCTGGGCCTTGCCAGGGGGAGGTGAGTTTTGGGAACCTTCCCTTCCGCCTCCGGGGATTAAAGAACCAAATCTTCATCCCCGGAGCGTATTGACTCCCCTGGCTCCGGTCGTTGTACCTGCGCTTCATCTTGGCCCCCGCCAGATGGAGCTGGCGGCGGGCGAAGGCATGGACCCGCTCCATGCCCTCCTCCAGGTGACGTGCGTAACCCTCCCTCGGCGGTGTGTCCGTGGTGTCTGGCACGGGACCGCATAGCAAGTCGGCGGGAGCCCGTAACTCCCGCCCATACATAAGCAACGCTGGACTGCATGCGGTGGCCCCGTGCTGGCTAGTTCGGTAGGCCATCAACAGGTACGGGAGATGTTCGTCCCAGTCATCCTGACGGGTGGTGGTGAACAATGCCAGTTGTTTGATCAATGTTCGATTGAACCTTTCCACCATCCCGTCAGATTGTGGCCGCAAGGGCGTGGTTCTGGTTTTCCGAATTGACAGGAGTCTGCACACATCTTTTAATAATTGACTCTCAAAATTTCGTCCCTGATCGGTGTGCAGCTCCTGTGGAATCCCGTGCCGACATACAAATCCTTCTACGAAGGCCTGCGCCACAACCCCAGCTTCTTGGTTGGGGAGGGCGTAGGCCTCCGGCCACTTGGTGAAATAGTCCATTACAATGAGGATGTACTTATTACCTTGGTGGGTGCGGGGCAGCGGTCCTAGAATATCCATAGCCACCCGCTCAAGGGGGGCCCCCACCTGGTGTAATTGAAGGGGGGCCCTCATCCTCCGTGCTGGTCCCTTTTTGTCAGGACAGGCGTCGCATCTCCGACACCAGTCCTGTATGTCGCGCCCCATATTCACCCAATAGAACCTCCGGCGGACCCGAGATATTGTCTTTGTCCTGCCCAAATGGCCGCCGGAGCGGGTACCATGCACCTGTTGTAAGATGACGTTCTTGAATTTGTCTGGGACTATCACCAGCCAGGAAGTTATATCAGAGGGAACCTCCACCCACTTGCGATATAAGATGTTGCCTTTTAACTCCAGGGTCTGCCACTGAGCCCAATACGCCTTTGTTTGCGCCCCGAGGGGGGTGACCTCTTCCCCCTTTGGTCTTTGCCCCAATTTGACCCAATTGAACACCGGCCCCAGGACAGGATCCTCCTGCTGGGCCGTGCTCCAAGCCAAATCTCCAAATTCCTCGTCCGCGGTTAGTGGCAAAATTGGCCCTCTCACCCGGGTTGCCCGGACGACGAGAATCGGGGCAGAATCGCCCAATTGCTCCCTCTCCTCGTGTCTCGCACAAAATTTGCAGTTTTCCCCCAGACAAGGACGCCGAGAGAGTGCGTCCGCATTACCATGGGCCTTCCCGGCCCTATGGGCCACATCAAAATCGTACTGCTGCAACTTTTCCAACCACCTTGCAATTTGGCCCTCCGGTTCCTTGAACCGAAGGAGCCATTGCAAGGAGGAATGGTCAGTTCTAACCAAAAATTTCCGCCCGTACAAGTACGGGTGGAAATGGTTCATGGCAGCCAGCATAGCCAATAACTCTTTGCGAGTGACACAATAATTTCGCTCGGGCCTACTTAAGGCCCGACTATAGTAACCAATCACTCTCTCCACGCCCTCCTGTGTCTGAGACAAAACTGCGCCCAATCCTTCCTGGCTCGCATCCGTGTCCAGGGTAAATGGCCCGTTGCTAGTGGGGTAAGCTAGAAGGGGTGCGGATGTTAAACACCCCTTCAATTTTTGGAAGGCCTCGTGGCACTCCCGCGTCCAATTAAATCGCGTCCCCTTCTCCGTAAGCCGGTGGAGGGGACGGGCCAACTCCGCAAATTTTGCCACAAAACGCCGGTAGTAGGAGCAGAGTCCTAAAAATCCCCGCACCTCTTTGATGGTACGTGGTGCGGGCCACTCCTCTACCGCTTTCATTTTGTCTGGGTCCGTTTTTACCCCCTCGCGGCCGATCACGTGACCTAGATAGGCCACCTGTCTTGCAAACAAAGTGCACTTACTCGGGTTCAGCTTTAACCCTGCCTGTCTGAGGCACCCGAACACCTGGTCCAAATTAGCTAATGCCTGGGGGAACGTTTTGGCATGTACTAGGACGTCATCCAGGTACACCAGGCATGATTGCCATGGCATGCCGCCTAGTACATGTTCCATCAATCTTTCAAAGGTGGCGGGGGCGTTACACAAACCAAACGGCATCACAGTAAACTGATACAGTCCCTTACCTGTGGAAAATGCCGTTTTCTCCTTCCCTGCCCTATCCATCTCCACCTGCCAATACCCACTCTTGAGGTCCAAAGTTGAGAACCAATTTGAGCCCGCAACGGCATCGAGGGTGTCATCAATCCTTGGCAGGGGATATGAGTCCTTGAGTGTCACGTTGTTTAGCTGGCGATAGTCCACGCAGAACCGCGTGGTCCCATCCTTCTTTTTGACCAGCACAACAGGTGACATCCAAGGACTTCCCGAGGGCTCGATCACGCCTGCGTCGAGCATTTTTTCAACCTGCTCGTCAGCTTCCGCCCTCTTGCTCCAAGGGAGCCGTCGGGCGGCCTGACGAATAGGCCGGGCCTCACCGGTGTGGATCTGATGTTTCACCAGGCCCGTACGTCCAATATCCTCGGTGGACAAGGAGAAGAGGTCCAAATGGGACCCAACCAGTTTGTGTAAGGCCTCCCTCTGGGTACCTCCCAACTCTATGCTACTCCGATTTACCATCTCGCAAATGGGATCGGGCCAATTCCTAGAACTTATTGAAGGCTCCCCCTGGGGCCGGCTCGGCTGGATGTTCTCGCCCCTCACTGACGCGACTTCTCTAACTGGGGTGCAGCCAGCTATCGTCGTGCCCCTTACTATAGTGCGTGGTTCTGTGCTAATATTAATTACTCGGACGGCCACTACCGGCCCGTCCGTTTTTACAAGGGTGCGGCCCACGATTAAACCAGGTATGGATCGCGCTGCCACCGGTTCGACCAGGCCGCAGGATTCCTGCCATGTCGGGCGGGCTGACCATCGGGCCGACACTACGGCCTCGGCCCCCGGAGGGATGGTCACGGCCTCAGGAGCCTCCAGCTCCACCCTCTCGGCCGTGCTCACCCCCTCCAATGGTAGCTCCTCCACCCCCCATTTGTAAAGTATCTCGACAAACTGCGATCAATTGTCGTACGCGTTTATTCACTCTGCCGATCAAGGCCCGATTCACAGCAGCGCCATCCGAGCTCTGGCGTAGGGATACAACCCGGTCCCGGTGTAGGGATACAATGGTGAACATTTGCACTGCATACATGACATCCTCCCCTTTAAGTCCAAAATTACCAAGAGCAATACGTGCTAGATTTCCAGAATTGACATTTCAAAAGCAACATTTCCAAACCATGTGAAAATATGTGTGCAAACGGTTATGAGAATAATGAAAATACGTGAAAATAGAACATGTGTCAACGTGAAAAAAAAACATCTTCAAAGATTCAAACGGTCGGGTGCTTTTCTCTCACGCATTGAGCGTCGCGGTGTACCAGTGGATACAGAGTCCGAGGTGATTCCTTTGGGTCGCGGTGTACCAGTGGATACAGAGTCCGAGGTGATTCCTTTGGTCTCCACGAAGGGTGTAGCGTTTGCAGAGGTTTTCGGGGCATCCGAGCCGGCTGGAGCGGCCACGACGATCTCCGGCAGTGGCGGGTCGAACTGTTGTCCTGACTGTGACGATGCTACAGGCTCCATCGACTCACAGTGACGGTAGGTTATGTGGTCCTGATGTCGACGAATTTCGCGGCCGTCCTGCAGGCGAATCACACTGGACAGTGGACCTGGCTTCTCGATGATGTCTCCCGGTAGCCACGTCGCACCTGCACCAAAATTTCGGGCAAACACTGGATCTCCAATGTTGATACATCGACTGTTGGACGTCTTATCGTGCACCAACTTTTGATTAAGCTGGCTCTGATAAACATTTGATGATATGTCTGGTTTGAGATTGTCAAGTGTCGATCTCAAGTGTCGTTTCATCAATAACTCAGACGGAGCTGCACCGGTTGTTGATTGTGGCGTGATGCGGTATTTGAACAGGAGACGAGACAGCTTTGTTTCCAGGGTTCCCTCCTGAAGTTTCTGCAATCCGGATTTGATGATTCCCACGGATCGTTCGGCCAAGCCATTTGAAGCCTGGTGATGTGGGCTGACAAACTTATGTTTGATGCCGTTCCGACGTGTGAACTTGGCAAACTCGGTACTGGAAAAACACGAACCGTTATCACTCACGATCATCCTGGGCAGACCATGAGTGGCGAAACAGCGTCTGAGTCTTTCGATGACAATGGCTGACGTAGTACCACGCGTCACATAGGCATCAATCCATTTTGTGTGCGCGTCCGTAATTATTAGAATCATGCTGCCGTTAATAGGCCCGGCATAATCGAGATGTAGGCGATGCCACGGTTCGCTGGGCCATTCCCAGGGATGCAGTGGCGCTTTCGCAGGTGTATTCCGGGTGCTCTGGCAGGGGTAACAATGTCGAACATGATGTTCGATATCAGCATCAAGATTCGGCCACCACACATAGTTTCTGGCGAGTGACTTCATCTTCACAACCCCGGGGTGACAGTCATGGATTTCATCCATGACCCTGGAACGCAGATTTTTCGGGATCACGACACGACATCCCCAGAGTAGGCAACCATTTTCCACGCTGAGTTCGTTTTTACGTGCTTTAAAAGCCGCAAAATCTGGGTCACCCTCAGGTAGCAAATGCCATCCAAGCTGTACAGCCTGGACAGTTCTGGACAGAATGGGGTCTCGTCGAGTATGAGTGCGGATCTGGCTGGAATCGACAGCACAATCTTCCAGATGATCCATCAGTGCGATAATGGATCCTGGTGTAGGCGAATCATCAACGGATTCTGGAAGGGGTAACCGACTCATGGCATCTGCATTTGTGATAGACGAACCGGGCTTATAACATATGGTGTAATCATAAGCAGCGAGAAACAGGGACCAGCGGATGATCCTGGGCGGTAGTGTGTCAGATGTCGCCTTAGTTGGACCAAACAGACTGATCAGCGGCTTGTGATCAGTGCGAATCGTGAAATGATGTCCAAGAAGGTACTGGCGAAATTTGCCGACGCCGAAAACGATTCCCAATCCTTCCTTGTCAAGTTGGGAGTAGTTTTTCTCTGCCGGGGACAACGTTCTGGATGCAAATGCAACCGGTCTTTCCGTACCATCAGGCATCACGTGCGATAATACACTCCCCACTCCATACCGACAGGCATCGCATGTCAGCACAAGATCCTTCTTTGGATCAAAATGAACGAGAACATTGGACGATTTGAGCAGATCCTTAGAGGTCTGGAATGCTGATTGTTCAGTAGACCCCCAGCTCCAGGAGACTCCTTTCCTCAAAAGCCGATAAAGGGGGCCCAAAACGTCGGTCACATTCGGGATGTAACGACCATAGAACTGAAGCAAACCGAGGTATGACTTCAATTCGGTCACATCTCGTGGAGAAGGAGCATCCTTGATAGCTCGGACTTTCTCATCTGTCAGGTGTAGACCCTCGGCATCAATCGTATGACCCAGGTACGTGACTGATGGCACCATAAACTTGCACTTGTCTCGACGCAAACGTAGGCCGGAGTCCGAAATCTTCTTCAGAACTCTCTCCAGGTTCTGTAGATGTTCCGCGTCCGTACGACCAGTAACCAGAATATCATCCTGGTAACAAACGACGTTGCGTTCGGCGGCAAACAAACTGTCCATGACACGCTGATAAATTCCAGGTGCAGATTTCACTCCAAAACTAAGTCGGTGGTACCTATACAACCCACGATGCGTGTTGATGGTAAGATACTGTTTCGAATTCTCGTCCAAGCAGAGCTGTAGATAGGCGGATTTGAGATCGAGTTTCGTAAAAGTCTTGCCTCCCGTGAGACGAGCATAGAGGTCTTCGATCCTCGGGATTGGATATTTATCCAATGAAGAACACCTGTTCACGGTCATTTTATAATCTCCACATATGCGGATGGACTGGTCCGATTTTATGACCGGAACGATGGGCGCCGCCCATTCGGCATACTGGATTTGCTCGATGATCCCCAGATTTTCAAGATGATCCAGTTCCTTGTCAATCCGCTCACGCAGGGCGAAAGGGACTGGGCGAGCCCTGCAAAATATAGGATTGGCATCCCGGTCAACCCTGAGTTTAGCCGTATGTCCTTTCAAGGTTCCAAGCTCATCCTTGAAGACATCCGGGTACGTATCCAGCACATTTTTGAGTGTGTATGCTGCGGTAGGAGAAACATTGGCTGCCCGGAGTTGATGAATGCTTTCCCACTTCAGTCGAATTATGCTCAACCAGCTCCTGCCGAGTAAGGAAGGGCCCTTTCCAGGAATGACGATCAGGGGTAGGTGAAACTCACGGTTATCGTAGCCCACCGTGACATCACATGTACCGCAGGGAACAATCTTCTCACCTGTATAGGTGGAGAGTCCATAGGTAGTAGGTTTCAGATGGGGTCGGTCAGCATCACTCCACAGGTTTGTGAAAACAGCATGGCTGATGAGCGAGACGGCCGCACCAGTGTCGACCTCCATTTGCAATGGTCGATTGTTGACGACAACATTGGCAAGAAGAGGGTCCCGCCTATGGTGAGAATCAATATGACGCAGGTCATACGATTCTGAGTTGTCGGAAACAGAGCTCACCT
Source organism: Myxine glutinosa (assembly GCF_964187855.1). Lineage (NCBI taxonomy): Eukaryota > Metazoa > Chordata > Myxini > Myxiniformes > Myxinidae > Myxine > Myxine glutinosa. The sequence goes on along the minus strand of NW_027618120.1, from coordinate 42,598 downwards.
GGTCAAGCTCGGGTTCCTCCGAACCGATAAACTGATGAATCTTGTCAGCAGCTTTTCCTTTTCCCGATTTGCGAGTGATGCAAGCTGGAGCAATATGGCCAGTTTTCGAACAGAAATGGCAGGTGGCATCTTTGAACCGACACGTCTCCGGAGGGTGCTTTCCGTTGCACCGAAAACAGTTGTTGTGGGTTTGAGACTGCACTGGCTTCTGACGAGGAGCCTTGTTCCAACGTTGTGGCTGAACATGATCCAACCGATTCACAGCAGGGCTGGTACCAGATGAGCGAGTGGCACCGATGCTTGTAGCGTTGCGTTCAGCACTTTCCATGGAAATGGCGGTGCCTCTGGCATTTTGGAACGTCAGTCTTCTCTCAGCAAGCAGGCGTCTACGAGTGCGGTCATCGGACATGCCAACCACCAGCAAATCACGAAGCATGTCATCGATCGTGTCCCCAAACTCACACAGATGTGACCGTTTTTTGAGGTGTGCAATGAAGTCTGCGATCGACTGACCTTGCTGCTGTCTGCACATGTAAAAATTAAACCGACACAGGATGACTGAAGGAGATGGGTTGCAATGTTCCTTCAAAGCGGCCTTGAGCTCTGCATACGTGAGCTCCTGGATTGTCCGAGGCCGAATCAGGTTTTTAACGAGTGTGAACGTCTCACCTCCGCAAACGGACAGGAAGACGGCCTTCATCCGGCCTTCGGTCGCAATGCCGTTCGCCTCGAAATAGAAAGACAACCGCTCAGAATACGTGTCAAAATCCCCCTCATGAGGGTCGAATTCATCGATATGGCCGAAAGATGTCATGGTCTAGATGTTTACCTTCGTCGCCATGTAAAGTATCTCGACAAACTGCGATCAATTGTCGTACGCGTTTATTCACTCTGCCGATCAAGGCCCGATTCACAGCAGCGCCATCCGAGCTCTGGCGTAGGGAATAGGGATACAACCCGGTCCCGGTGTAGGGATACAATGGTGAACATTTGCACTGCATACATGACACCATTGCAGGATCCCCCGGCCCAAGTCGATTTTACAACCGCCGGCAGTCAACAAATCCAACCCTATTAAGCACGGGTCGCACACCTCCGCCACCCAAACCTCTATCTCTTGCTTTACCGATCCCAACTTGAGGGTCACAAAACCACGCCCTATGATGGGAGCCGTTGCCCCGGTAGCCAGCTGCAAGCTATGATTTTCCAGACGCTGGATTTTACCCCAGCCGTCTGCACTCGAATTAAGGACCATGGGGCTGATGATCGTGGCGCTGGCTCCCGTGTCCACCACGGCGTCTACCCCCACGCCGGCAATTTTGCACCGAATTGTCAAACTACCCGTTACAATTTGGCCACAATGAATGACCTGTCGCGTCAACGAGGGCTTCTCCCCATCCCCTACTGCCGAACACCGCCCTGCATGCCCGGCACGTTCTAGTTTCCCGGGCCCTGGCGGGGGGGTGTCTGAGGTCGGCTAGGCCGATCGATACGGGGCGGAGTTGAGGGCATCGGTTGGCAGGGAACGTCCCGGCGCGGAGCTCGACACTCCCACGCACGGTGACCCATCCTTGCACAATTATAGCACCTCACCTGGTAAGGTGCTTGCCTCCGGTATTCCAAATTCCCCCCCCTGTATGTCCGAATTGGGGTACTCTGTCGGGGACTACCGGGGGCCACCACTGGAGCCGCCTGCCATGGTCCAGGTCCCGCTAGACGCCGATCCACCAGCCTCCGAACCATGCTCTCCAGGTCAGGGCCCCCGTCGGGGGGCCGCCCCCCATCTCGGGCCCCACCTGACGCACTGCCACTGCATGGCGCTCGCCTCCCCGGGCCAGGGGCCTCGCTGCTTCCCAACGGGCTGCAGCGTCGGCCGCCTGACTCATGGTCTGCGGGCGCCACATGGCGAGCTGTTGTCGGAGCTCCAGATCCGGAAGGGCCTGAATAAAGTGATCCAGCGCCAGGCTTTCCTGGGAACTCGCTGCCATGTCCGCGTGTGCGATCCCTACCGCGCGGCGAATATCGTGAGCAAGTTCCCCGATGGTCTCCTGGGGCTTGCGTTTACGCTGCGCAAGTTGAGCTTTAACAAGCTCACTTTGCTGCTCAATACCGAAACGGTTAATTAAAGCCGCACGGAGAGCTGACAGGGTGAGAGCACCCGGTGGTAAAGCTGTCAGCACCTCCGCCGCCGCATCGCGCAGTGCCCCTACCAGGTGTACTCCACCTTCGTCCGGATTCCAACCGTTGCCTTTACACACGTACTCAAACTGCGCCAGGTACGCCCTCAAATCGCTTTTGCCGTCATACGGCGCGAGTGGGACCTTGTGGGCGCCCGAAGGTCGGACCCCGCGCGTCACTCCTTGCGGGATCAACGCGGGACCAAACCGTTCGGGCTCCCACAGTCCGCTATTCCCGGGGGGCTCCCGCACGTCCCCCGTCCCTCCAAACACTACCCCCCGTGGTGTCGATGCCTGGGTCACCCTTCCGCAACCCGCTACCCACTCCATACCCACACACCCTTGCTCACCAGCACCCCCCTCACTCCCCATAGCCAGACCTCCTTGCACACCTCCTCTTTCCACCCACTCCGGACCAGTCACACACCTCACCATTGGTCCCTCGCGAATACCCGGGTCTAAATCAACCCCCAAGCCGACTGAAGCTCCCCTCACATCATATACATTTCCTCGTATATCGCCACTCACCTCGGTACCTCGTCGTCGCACCTCCTCTGCCACCTGCAAACTCTTTATTTGGTTAGTAAGCACATAATCATGATTTGAACACAGACCTTGCACATACTCCATCACTTCCTCCCTTATCTCCTTTTTTGTTTCCCTCCGTCTCTTCTTAATTTCACTCACCCCTTCTTCCACCTCTTCTAATTTTTCCTTTACCTCCTTCATCTCCCTGTGCGCCCCCTCTATCTCTTCCTCTAACGCCACTTTAACCGTTTCTATGTGCGTCCTCACCTCTCGGTCCTTTGTCTCCATTACTTCTGTCACCTCCTCCAACTTCTTCGTCAACCCCTCATGTACCATCTGATATTCCTTTTGTGTCGCTATTAATTCGTTCTTAATGTCTTTTTGTGTCGCTTTTAACCCCCCGATTATTGCCGTGTTCTTTTCCACCTGGTCCACTAGTTCCTTTTGTCCCACTGTCAGCTGTTCTACTCCCTTCGTCAGACCCTCTATGCCCCCCTGTAACCTAGCCGTATTATTCCTCACCTCTTTCTCTATACGCTTTTCGCCTCGCTTTACCTCCTCGCGTACCCCCGAGACCTCCTCACTCACACCTCGTCGTATCTCCTCCTGCATCTCCTCCCTCTCTTTTGTAGATGCCGCCCTCATCTGTCCCAATTCATCCCTCTGAGCATCCAGTTTGGTTTCTACCCCGATTTTCACCTCCTCTATCTGCTCTCCCATTTGTTTAATTTCTCGGGCGGATTGCTCCCCTATCTCCCGCAATTTGCCTTCCATCCTATTTTCTAACCCCATTAACCCATTTTTCACCCCCTCTATCTGATTCTCCTGGGCAGCCATTCTATTTTCCACCCCCGTTAACCCATTCTTTACCTCTTTTATCCTGTTGTCTAACCCCTCAAATTTGTCGTCTAACTTCCAAAATTTCTTGTCTAACCCCTCCCCGGTACCCCTCGCTTCGTCCCTCATTACCCCCAATTGCTCATTCTGAGCCTCCATCCGGTTCCCCATTTGCTCACTATCAGCTCTCAATCCCACCATTTGGTTTCCCATTTGTCCCATTTTGGCTTCTAGCCTCTCCATAAGGGCACCCATTTGTATCATAAAAAGGTCCGAATTCCCCAGCGGCGCTGCTACGGTCACGGGCGTGGCTAGATTTGGTGCCGCTGTAACCGCGTGCGCAAAGGCGCCATTTTGCGCGTCTGGTACCCCCTCAACCACATCCTCCATATACATTTCCCTGAGGTCCTGGGTCGATTCCACCCCGTCTATTTCTAGCTCACCCACCGGCATCCGATCGCCTTGACCAGCCATGGCGCGATTTCAAAATTCGGGTTTTTTCTTTAAAACACAATTTTTCAGCAGCTCGTAATTTTGAGCGCGTTAAGCGCGCTTCGGGCCTCGTATCCCACTCCCTGACACCAATTGTTACGGACGCGGTTAAAGATGTTATTTTGACCGAGCGGTGGTATTACCGCGACCGAACAGTGCTTCCTTGATTAATACCCGATTTGCCCCAAACTTTGGCCGGATCGCGCCACCGCTATTCAATCGGGAAAACTCTAAAGCGACCGAATACAAAGAGGAAAAGGAATAAGACGAGAAGACGTACAGAAGAGTAATTGGATTTATTATTTACACATATAAGTAGGAAGAAAGCAGTCACGTTTATTTACAAACGAGATTAGATACACAGTGCAACGCTAGCTTACCTACAGTCTTAATTAACCCAGGGACAGAACAAACAAGGACAGACTCACGCGGGGAATGATGATAGGACTGGCGGGAGATGGATGGCTGGCGGGATAGGGAGGTCCAACTGGTCCTACAGCCGATCGAATCGTGGGCAGCCGCCGCTCCTTCGCGGCCCTGCTCCAAACTGCCGTCCAGGCCTCACGCTGCTGTGGCTGCAGTTTCGGTGGCTCCAGCTGCAGTGAATGCAGTTGCGGTGGCTCGAGCTGCAGCTCAACTCTGGACTTCTCTCGGACTCAACTCCTTGGACTCCCTCTCGTCTCTCTGTAAAAGCTCATCTCTTTTGGGAAACGCCCTGCCATGGGTTATATAGGCCCCACCCCTCAACCTTCGCGAACCTCCTCGATGTTTCTCTCCACACCCTCTCCAAGTCCAACCCCTTGTTCGTGGTTGGTTGAGTGGGGCTGACTCACTCCTCCCCTTTATGACGAGGTGGGGACCCGCCTTTCTTCCCCAACCCTGCCTCGTGGCCAATGGTGGATGAAGAGAAAACCGCCCAAAATGCAGTTGGCAATTGACGAAAAGGGGGAATGGAAGTTTTGGGAGTGGGAATGAAGGGAATCTATCTCTTTCACTGGTGCAATGGAGTATTTCAATTAATGGGAGACACAGCCTTACCCTAAAACACATAATAAGATATAACTATCGAACAGGGGTATTCTATGATTGGCTGTGGTGTGGATGCTCTATGGACTAATTATGGGACGCCCTTTGACCTTTACACAGCTCCGGAGGCAGGAGGCGCAGAATAAACAATCATAATAATACACACAATAAAAAAAATACAGTCCTCATATCCGCAACAATATATATATATATATATATATATATATATATATATATATATATATATATATATGCAGTGCATTCAGAAAGTATTCAGACCCCTTCACTTTTTTCACATTTTATTATTTTGCAGCCTTATGCTGAAACCGTTTAAATTCATTTTTTCCCTCATAAATCTACACTCTACCCCATAATGACAAAGAGAAAACAGGATTTTAGAAAGTTTTGCAAATTTATTAAAAAGAAAAAACTGAAATATCACATTTGCATAAGTATTCAGACCCTTTGCTCTGACACTTGAAATTTAGCTCAGGTGCCTCCCATTTCTCTTGAACATCTTTGAGATGTTTCTACATCTTGATTGGAGTCTACCTGTGGTAAATTCAATTGATTGGACATGATTTGGAAAGGCACACACCTGTTTATAAGCCCGCTTGGAGTTTGCAAAAAATTATATTGTCGCGTGACTACCCTCTGGTGAACACCGCAGGGTGACACAGATGACCAAACGAGCTTAACACTTCAAGGCATTGAATTCAATGGCGGACCTTCGTTACACATGAGGGAAAGGGAGATGACGGAACTTATCTGGATGGCTGCACCTGACGTCTTCGCACTTGGATAAATTAACTCAAACGACACGGAATCAAAATGTACAAAAATACCGGATTTATTAAAGAAATGCCGGTCACAAAATAATGCACGATTAATCTATATTCCTAATTGGAGCGCTCCCACACAGACCCGAATACAGACAAAGGGAAATATAACTGAAAAATATATATGTGCAGTTTGTGGCACTTAGCTCTAAGCTGTTCTTGAATCTCATCAGGAATCGTTAAAAATCGTCCGAGGCTTTGGCGGGAAAACCGCAGGCTGCACTCCGTGGGCGCGAACTAGTCCTCGCTGCACGCTCTGCTCACTCCTGGCTTCATCGAGAGCGCAGCGAGCAGGCAGCGCCCGTCCACTCATCGTTCTTCCTTGGGAAACCGCAGTTCTCGGTCCATAGTTCTTCCTCCTCACGATCAATGTCAAGATGTCGGAACACGACCGTTCGTGATGAATCTTCCTTGCACAAGAGCAATAGCAACCGTTCGCTATGGAATCCAGAACGAGAAGAAGCGAGAGGAGAAAATGTCCGCCGTTCCAACTATTTTGTACTTGAGGCTCTGACGTCATCCCATGACATCTCTATCTGCTCCTATCAGCGAGTCCCATCTTACCAGTGCTTGTGCTAATCAAATTCCGGACCAATCACTGGTCTTCGAGGCGTGGCCTCACGAACCTTTTGTCCTGTGTGCTCACCAAGTCGATGTTATCCACGCGATGCCTGGTTTCAGGTTGATATTTTGGCTACGGAGCTAATTTTGGCTAATAAGTGTCATTAATTATGGCGTCGATTGCTTGGCTTGCCTATGGTGTGTCGTGCTGTGCCATAAGGAAACACAGGAAAAGATTACAGAGGCAATTACATAAAGGGGATGAATTACCCACAATCCCTCACTAATTAAGAAATCCCACCCCTCTCATGGGGACGAAGATACACTTACACGACATCCGGTCTACACAAATTTCCTACTTATGATACATCGAGGTTTCTTCTTCTTCACGGCAGTCAGAGCACACTACCTATGCATTCTACCTGGTTTTAAGGTAATCATTGTCTACCCCCTACAAATGTAACACAGCCCCCTCCCTAGAACCATAGCTCCGCAAGGTTCACTGCAGGCGCGACCATACCAGTCTTAACGCTTACCGACTCACACTTAATTAGCATATGAAATAAATCAGGAGGGCTGTGGGAAGCGAGCCGTAGCTACTTACCTATTCTCCTTAACGTTGTACCCCATTAAGCAACAATTCACATGTCAAATATTTACAAAACTTTAAGTCCTTGCTCCTAACTCCTAGGGCAGGAAGAAAATGTCAAAACACACAAAAACGACCTTAACCACAAAACATATCCAAAAAAATGCAAAATTCCATAGAACATTTCTACAACCCCATTGTACAGGCCACGCCCCTCGGTGGATACCACAATACCCAATGTTACCCGTGAAGCCATCCCAATGTGCCCCAAATTTCCATGGGCCCTGTCCTGGTGTTACAGGTGAGTGACATGGTTTGGTGGATTTCGCCTCCATTCACTCACACAAATCCCATAATCATTCATACACATTTCAAAAATCATCAAAGCACGTTTTTCACACACCCCCCTCCCCCACCCCCCTGTAAGACCATGGCATAGATGTCAATACACACGTGTGTGTGATCCTCAACTAGGCAGTGGGGAGGTACCGTACAAGCAAGATGGTGGGGGTGCTTCAGGCTGTGGTGCCCGCAGTCCAAAAACAAGTCGCCCGACTTACGACTTCTTCAACCCCCTCCACCCTCCTCCCTCCCCCTTTAACTCTTGGCGCCATGACAGCCAAACAGCCTCAAGCTGTCATCCCACCGGGGAGGTCTCCACACCAGGCTTTGTCGCCTCAGGCTTTCACACAGCCTCACGGGTCGCCGTGGGTCTCCACACCTCACTGCCGACGGGCTCCCAATCTCAAGACACCACTGGCTGCCAGGGGCATTTACCGCAGAGGGGGCCGCAGTCACCGATCCTCCAGGGCTTGGTCCATACCTGCGGACACACACACCTTCCCCACCCACAAAATCCACAAAACATTTCCTCCCCTGCTGCCATTCAATTCTCAACCACATATTTCCATAAAAAGATGTCATAAAAAGGTGCTGCCATGGCCTGCTTACATGTGAAATCCCCATTCACATTTCAGTCACATTTCAACCATCACAATTTTCATCCTCACGATCACACAAAAACACAAAACCTCGACACATAAACAAACGCCACCCACAAGACACTTTGTGGCACACACACCAATCCCCTCACCGGCCATGTCATCACTCTCACCCGCCCCCATTCCAAATTACTAATGTCCCAATTTAAATAAGCAAGTACTGAAGCCTGGGACAGCAAACATCAAGGCCCCACCTCCACCTTGATGCGTAGGCTGCCACAGGCCGGTCGGGCCCAAGAGTGCCATCCACCCCACCGAATCCCAAATCCATCCCATGGGGCCCATCAGATCTCACCAAACCTCCCTTTGTCCTCTGTACTGGCAAGTATGTGGATCCACCTCCTCCAGTGACCATTACTACACCACTACCATTGGCTACGACCGCTCTGCCCCTCTACCGTGCAAGAGCCATCGGGTAAGTTGGAGCAGCCGAAACGCCAACATGGCCCATGAGCGTCCATAAGGGCGCGACCCACCATCAATCCTTTGGTCCCCCGTGAGGACCACGGCTCCACAAGCCCCAGCTGGCCAATGTGGTGAGCACCTGCTGCCAACTCCACCATTCCCAAGGCCTCGGACCTGAGTGGCACGGTCGCAGTGCGTGGCATCCACATCACGTCCCCTGCACCTCTCACATCCCCCAGTCCACTCATATGCAGCCCCAGTGCCCACTCACACTTGACCACACCCAAGGTCTAGCAGACAGCCATGCTCCACCAAGAGACTCAACCCAGAAGACATGGTCCACACACCTCGGACACCCATTACCCCACGTTGACCTCCAGACTACCCAACTACATCGCCACAATCTCGCGTCCCAACTATTGGCGCAGTTGCCCCTGTAGCCAGTTGAAGGCTGTGTCCTGCTACTCTATCCATTTTTGTCCCAGCCTCCAACACTTTGGTCTAACACACCTGGATCAATAATAGCATCAGTGCTGTCAGTGTCCACCTAGTCTCACAAAATTCACCCTTACATTTTCATCTAACCCTTTTTCACCATCTTCACTATTTCACTATTTCATCTAACCCATTTTTTTCACATTTCACTATCTTCACCAAAGAAGGGTGCTTCTCCATACTCCTGCCAGCCGAGCATGGCCCCATATGCTTGGCTCGTTCCAATTTCCCATTCATCAATCCCATGGCTCTCTTCCCAAGCCAAGAGTCCACAAATCACAACAGATCATCTGTGGAACATCATTCTCACACCATCATGTTCCACAGATGCCCCAATGGTTGTCCGTTGGGCTATAATCCATCCCTGTCGACCCGCGTCCATAGACCAGCACAGAATGGCAGGTCACCACATGCTGGCTGTCCCAGAGTCTCAGGGAGAGGCTGTCAGGCCGCATGCCCGGGCGGTCACCACATCAGGCCTTTGCTGGCCGTCCTTGGTGCCGCCACCAAAGCACGACCTACAACACCTCCCCCTAGTGGTCCTCATAATACCCCATACCAGGTGCCTGAGTGAAACCACCTCGGACCCCTGGAGGTCTTCACCCCCACCAGGGCTCTTGCTTTGGCTCTGTGTTTTGCTCTGGTGCCTGCCTGCAAGTGTGTGCTGACGATTCTCTTCTCCTCTTGGTATTCTGGACCTCGGCGCAAGTGGTCATGTGCCAGCCTTGCCTCCTCGTTCCCCTGTTCCTTTGGCATCTGGGATTGAGAGAGTAAGCTGACGGGAGAGGCGGCGCATGGACGAGAATACGAGCGCTTCAGTCTGGCCACTATGCCATAAAGCCCAGATCGGTGGAGTGTTCCAGTGATGGTTGTCCTTCTGGAAGTTTCTCCCATCTCCACACAGGATCTCTGGAGCTCAACCAGAGTGACCATCGGGTTCTTGGTCACCTCTCTTACCAAGGCCCTTCTCCCCCGATTGCTCAGTTTGGCCGGGTGGCCAGCTCTCGGAAGAGTCCTGGTTGTTCCAAACTTCTTCCATTTAAGAATTATGGAGGCCACTGTGCTCTTGGGAACCTTCAATGCAGCAGAAATTGCTTTTGTAGGCTTCCCCAGATCTGTGCCTTGACACAATCCTGTCTCTGAGCTCTGCAGGCAGTTCCTTCGACCTCATGGCTTGGTTTTTGCTCTGATATGCATTGTCAGCTGTGAGACCTTATATAGACAGGTGTGTGCCTTTCCAAATCATGTCCATTCAATTGAATTTACCACAGGTGGACTCCAATCAAGGTGCAGAAACATCTCAAAGATGATCAAGAGAAATGGGAGGCACCTGTGCTAAATTTCAAGTGTCATAGCAAAGGGTCTGAATACTTATGCCAATGTGATATTTCAGTTTTTTCTTTTTAATAAATTTGCAAAACTTTCTAAAATCCTGTTTTCTCTTCGTCATTATGGGGTATTGAGTGTAGATTGATGAGGGAAAAAATGAATTTAAACGATTTCATCATAATGCTGCAACATAACAAAATGTGAAAAATGTGAAGGGATCTGAGTACTTTGAAGTATTCAGACCCCTTCAGTGAAGGGGTTTGAAGGGGTCTGAATACTGTATTAATGAGCCATAAAGTCTCCACAACCCTTTTAAAGCACTAGACTCACCCATCCCTCTCCTGAGAACTTTCCGTTGTGTCCATGTCACCTTTCTGCAAGTTTCATGTGTCAACCATGAGTTCTGGTGTATCAACACCGTTCCTGGTTAGTTGTTGTTGTTTGTGAGAATTTTTGCATGGTTATTACTGTGGCTATATGGGGAGAATAAATAGTCTCTGAGAGAATAAGTCGTCAAGCTGATGCTTGTTATTTGCTTGAATTAAAAAAAAAATCTCTTGGAAGGGTCGAGGTGGCCATCGTACCAAGCAACAACTGACATGCTGCAGAAAGCACCTTTACATCCACAAGATTCGAAAAGTGAGAGATAAAATTAATCTATCAAAAATGATGCCATACTTCTTGATGTGGCACCAACTTCTAACACCACACAGAATGGCAGTTCTAGTCGAAAACACGAGACCTCACCTGGAATCAAAACCCGAAGAAACAACACCGAGAACACAGGGAGAACACAGCATCTACTTGGCTATGATTCTATAGACCCACAACCGCAATATGGGATAGCAAGTGGCTAAAAATATGTGAAACCTATTTTATGCAAATGCACATCACATATTGAAATTAACTGTTACATCACAGTACATACAGTCACGTGAAAAAGTAAGTACACCCCATGTAAAGTTTTGACTTTTTCAACATATTTCAACACACAGCTATTTGATCTTCATTTCAACAATATTGATAGATATAAAGGTGATATAATATAACAAATATCATGAAACATTTACATTTTGTAGTCCATTTTATAATTTAAATAAACATAAATGCAAATTTCGCATGTGGAAAAAGTAAGTACTCTTCCCTGACTTCCCTGAAGGTAAAACTCTTCCCTGACCACGATGGATCAACTTCAACCTACTGAGTGTTGGTCTGTGGAGATTCATATTCGCTTCTTATATAATACCCTGTGACGTATTCTCCGCTGACCTCCCTCTACTCATGGAGCCTCCCTGTCAGACATTGCACTCCTTTTGTCTCAGCGACGATTTCAAAGCTGCTCCTTGTATATCCTCGTCAGTGTCATTTCAGGTGATTTATGTGATATTTTTGAGAAGGCACTCAGCTAGTTGACTGGTGCATATTCTCGGAGCTTATTCGTCCAACCAACCTCTCCTCTCCTTCAAGTAACACATCATCCTTTACAGCTTGGAGTTGCCGTCTTCATCATTTGTGATACTGCTTTACCTGTAGACCTCAGGTTCTTCTCCATGCTTTGGTGATATGAGTACTTCACCTTGTGAGGACTTGTAAAACGCGCTGTCCAGTCGGCTTCATCCTGCGCACCCGTCCGACTAGATCCTTTCAACCATATTCATCACCGACCTTTCACCTATTTATAACCCACTTATTAGTAGACCAGCTAAACATGAAAAAGTCCTCTAGAAAAACATTTGATGGCATTTTTGTTAATACAAGGCATCCATGCTAGATCAATCATACATATGATGAGGAAGAATATGTGGGTGTAGGCCACCCTCAATTTTGAATTTATAGGTAATTTCAAGACTGGCAGGTTGGCCAAGGGGTACGCACATTCGCCTCCGAGCTGTCCAGTCTGGGTTTCAATCTCGACTCAGCTATAAACTGTCATTCTGGTGTTTTACAGGCAATTAGCGAGGCATCAATGTGTGTGCCGTCACTTGGATGGACATTACTGGGTGCCCTATCTGCTAGCATCCTTTGATGGACGTTAAAGATCCCACAGGGTCTTTCATGAAGAATAGGTGAGTTAACGCTAGCACCTTGGCTAAATTGTAAATTCCTGCCCACTGAGTCGAGTATCATGTGTCGGAGTGGCGACCCATCCAGGATTCTAACCCTAGCCAAGAAACTGCTTCGACAGAACCGACACTCCATATAGATTATGGAAAATGCTACATCAGATCAGATGATTATGATGATGAGTATTGTGCAGTGCAAGATGAGCTCAATTAATGGCGTTATGTATCGGTACAGGCAAATGTATGTGCATGCAGACCCTGAAACGAAAACACCTTGCCGTATTTGGATGACCCTTTCCCTCGACGGCTTTCTCCATCACTTCCTGTCGTTTTTTTTCCGGTCATGTCGAACGTACGATTAGGAACCTCTAAGTACGTTGCCAAGCATTAATATAACGCTTGAAATGTGTCCGCGATCCAACTTTTTAAGCGCTGTGGGTTCGCATTCAGTTGAAGAAATGGCAGTCCTTAAAAAACCCCCCACAGAGGCTGCTCCTTTCAGCTGCCGGACATAAGCACAGAAGGGGCTGTGAGCAGGACTATGAGTAGACCCTCCGGCAGAGGCAAATCCACGCTTTGTGGAGAAAGCGCGACACAGTGGATCACGGAGTCTCGAGGGTCGTGACGTGACAGCGCTAATCACTTGCGACAGGCCAGCGACCTGTCGATGCTCCCCACTTGACATGGCCAAAGAAAGCACCCCTTTGGCCGTTTTCAGAGTGAGTGTCTGCCTCTCTGCGCTGCCTTTGGACCTGTCACAGTCGATAACATCTTCACAAGCACAGACTTGCACTCTACTAATACCCAAGAGCCAGGCCCAAGAGCTGCAGGTTCAAATGATACCCACGTGCAGTTTTTGTCCTTTTCATCCGAGCGTAGCGACGCAACAGCCAAGAATCCATGCATAAGTGGCGAGCTAATAGGTAGTCCTAAACCCCCCTTGAATACTTCCAACGCATCTGTTATTAATATGTCTGCCAGGCAGCTGGAAGCACTAAGGAGTTTGAATTCCCGAGGTAATGGGAATTAATTCTAGAGCTTGGTGATCAGTTTCGTAACGTTTTGTAACTTCGGTTTTGTAATCATGGGCAAATCATGGTGCACACAATTAATTATTTACAGTATATGTGTTATCACAGCAGAAGTGGAAGATTGTAGATGTGAAGTATAATGTGGATGGGGGGGGGGGGGGGGGGGGGGGCGGGAGGAGGGGAAGTGCACACATCAGTTGAAACAACCAAAGATTCAAGCAAGCAAGGACAGCCGCAAGATCAAAATAGCCAAACAAGCAAGCAGGTTGTTAGAAAATGCAGTACGGGTTCTGCAGAAAAACAAAATGGCTGCAACGTATTTCTTCTTCGAAAAAAGGTGGCCCGTGTTTTAATATGCCAGAGGCACGATTTGTGACTGGCAAAAAAGGAAAACAGTATGTTGGTTCTGCTGATGTTGAATATCCCACTCCAGTAGCTATTCTTGGCAAATCATATTAAGGGCCAACCCGTTGGCACATCAAATCTGATTGATGAGGATTGGCTCATGCAATATTTGAACATGTATGCTGATGACAAATTGTGCATTGGGATTAGATTCTTCGTCTTCTTTCGTACACGGCACATCGGCTGTGCCGCATCGGCTGTGCCACTGATGCAATGCCCTCTGTAGGTTATGGCAGGAATTTGGAATTCGTTCAGGGTGCCGGCGATAACTCGTCAACTCTTCGCGAAGGACACCGTGGATCTTTAATATTCACCAACTAATGTTGGCAGGTGTGACACCCAGTTTAACATCCATCTGAGGGACGCATGCACAATGATGCCTCACCCTCCCTGCGGGACACCATAGAGACCGTTTGTAGGTGGGCTGAGATTCATACCCAGGCGTGATGGCTCAGAGGTGAGTGTGCATACCTCTAGGAGTGTAGCACATCCTACCAGACTGGGATAAGTTGACCATTTCCTCAAGCAACAGTTCTGCGTCTTCTTCAGCATCAAATTAATGAAGGAAATTGAGAAAATAGGGAGGATTTGGCATTTTCTGATTAACCCTGTAAAATCCTTGCCATCTATGATAATTACGATAATTACTATAATTCATTAGGTGAGAGCTGGCTGGTTGTTCCCTCCAATTACAGTTGAGACATGTGATTGTGTCTTGATGTTTAAATGATTATTTATATTGGCCTTGCACGCGGTACATGTTTGGGAGCCTCAGTGGTGCATGTTTCTGTCTCCACTGTCACTGATCATTCGCCAATAAGTGGTGAAACCGGTCCAGCGGCTGATGGGCGCATGTAGCATTGGGATTCTCATGTACACGCTACTTCTGAATTCCGGGCAGCTGTGAAGAAATCCGGATCAGGTTTGAAACAGGAAAGGGCTTGCTTTGTGTAGCTTTTCCTGATTGCTTTGGGCAGCCTTCTTTGGTCTTGCAAAGCAGGGAAATATATATATATATATATATATATATATATATATATATATATATATATATATATATATATATATATATAATATATATATATATGTATGTATGTATGTATATATATATATATATATATATATATATATATATATATATATATATATATATATATATATATATACATGTAGCGACCCATGGGTCCCCCAAGCGAGACCAGCAGCAGAATCTCATTGCTCCAGCCGGTGACGTCACCGGCGGACAACCTCGGCGCCGGGGTGGCTGGTCACGTGACCACCAAGCGCGCCTCGCCTGAGAGGCGTGGCTTTCGGTTTCGGTTGTGCTTTCTGGTTGTGATATATATGCAGCCCGATAAACGGGCTTTTCAGAGTTCCCGAGTTGGTTTTTACAATAAACATCTTCTCGGACGAGTTTGTGTCTTGCCCGTCACTTCGTCCGTCTCAAGCAAGAGCCCGGGTCTTCATACATATACATATTGTTACGGATAAAGAAAAGGGTGTTCAGGGTGTTCGAAAAGTCCCACTCCTAACACCAGAATGTTGCGGTTGTTACGAATGCAACCATTAACTCTGGCTGGATCCTCCCGCCCAAAGTTGGTTTACTGTACCAGAGAGCTAAGCAAGGCAAATGGGGACTGTCCGGCTGTTACGTTACAGACCATCGGCAGTTGGCCGAGTGAAACCAATGCCACAAAATCCTACCTGAGATTGAACTGAGATAACAAATCCAGGCTGGCCATATGCCTCAGCAGTCCTATGTCGCCATCTAAATGGGCAGAATAAGTCAAGACACGGTTTCTTAAAGAAATGGCCTTTATTGCCCGTAACAATAAAAAGGCAAATGTTTACAATGACAGGCTAAGCAGGTAGTTGCAGCAGATTAGACAAGGAAATTGCATTGCTTACATAATTACAGCACTCGTACATTCACTCCCCTCTCATGAGTAGGGCCGTTTTGCTTGGCACAATCTGCTTCCGGAAGCGCTAATGAAACAAACTCGACAGCTGCCCTCAGTGCACTTGTGAGGGGAATCGGTTCCGGGTTTGTGATTATGGCTTGATCTTTTATCAGAGCCACTCGTGAAGTGGTTACTGGGGGTGGGGGGGGCGGGTGCTGTGGGAATAATGCAATCGTGGCTGAGGAAATATTTGGCAGGTGGCAGCAAAAAGGAATATGGAATGATTTAAAATGATATTTGGGACTCCTTACTACACAATTGCAATGCAGATCTATCAACAAAGACTTTAGACAGTATCAAACTAAACAATATAATTTTGAAATAACTGCTTAAATATGGGAGGATTTATTTGGAACTCAACAATATATACAGGATGTTTCACAAAGATTGATACAACTTTGACTTCCTGCTATTTCTTTGTTTTTTTAACCGACACCGTTTTCCTTTTCAGGGTTTGGTGGTGTTATCGTGGTATTTATTCCCTGGGATTTCTAGCTCCGTAGCTCAACTATGCCATTGACAGTGGAGCAGAAGACAAAAGTGGTGGCTCTGTGGTATGAGACTAAATCATATGTAGACACCCGCTGGAGGTTCTGCCAGGAATACAACCTCAGAACACGTGATGAACCCACAAATTGTGCCATTCAACGTATTGTGAAACATTTTGAGCACAAGGGTACAGTGCACAACCAGAGCAAGGGCAACAGTGGCAGACCAGCATCAGTAACCCAGAGCCAAGCCAACATCGACGCCGTGCGGGATTCTGCAGTGGACAGTCTCAAGAAGTCCCACCGCCGGCGCTCACAAGAGCTGGGCATCAACATCAGTCTGGCGTATTCTCACTAAGGAACTGAAGCTTTCCCATACATCACCTCTATTAGACATAAACTGAGTCAAGATGACATGAGAAGGAGACTTGATATGTACAATTGGCTCAGTGACAGGATGGAATGGTACCCAAACTGGATCAACCTGATGTGGTTCAGTGATGAAGGCCATTTCCACGTGAACGGTGCCATAAACAACCACAACAACATTTTCTGGGGGGGGGGGGGGGGGGGCAGAACCACCTGAGACTTACAAGAAAGTTGGACAAAACTTTGGAGTCAGGATCAATGCCTGTCTGAACTGCGGATGAGCACACATCGAGAACGTCTATTACAAGGATTTTGCGTAAATGCCAATTTCAGACATTGGGCTCTCACTAACTCTAGCGGTGATTTACTGTAATTGCAATCAGTGATAGAAAATACCATGTCATAAGATTTCAATAAATTCTTGGTTCACATTCCTGAGGTTTCTGTTTCTTTGTAAATAAACGTTTTTTTTGTTTTGTTTTTGTATACAAGATCGAGGCTCGTGTAAGAGCTAACATTGATTACAAAAAGACAAACTGACACATAAAACATAAAACATGTGATAAAGGGAGCAGGAGACAAGATGGGGAGAGAGAGGGAAGCACAAAAGTATGACATTTGACAGCAGGGACATCTGGAGATCTGTGGGAAGGAGAGGTCTTGAGGGGAGTAGGCATGGGAAGGGGGGGGGGGGGGAGAGATTTAAAAAAACAACACATGGACACTACTAGGACTTCCAGGAAAGAAGTCGGTATTTCAGGAAAGTGGATCTTGGGTGAATTAACGGGGGTAGAAAAGATCAAGGTTTTGGATGGGGGAAGATAAGAGATGGTAGTGAACGGTTGTTTTAAAGACCTGGAGGGAGGAGTGCGATTGAAAAGAGTGAGGGAGTTTGTTCCAGAGGCGGGAGAAAAGAGGAATGAAAGAGTGAAGGTGAATAGAGAGTCTTGATTTTGGCAGTTTAACCATGAGAGGGTTTCAGGCAGATCTTGCGTGACCTGCAGGAATATTTGGGGGACAGAGCACAGACAGAGCTGGGGGAGCAAGGCTGAAGAGGAGTCGGTAGAAGACCTCGATGGTTTAAACTTTAAAGAGAGGTTTAAAGTTGTATCACTCTTTTTGAAACACCCTGTATATATTATATTATTGTTAGGAATTTTGGGTAGGTGGATATATAGATTCAGGTAGATCTGCATAGGTAGGTGCTCCGATGTTGTGAAGAAGAAGAACCATTTCGATGTACAGTAAGTCAGGGATCTGTTTAGGCGGATTGTAGGATTAAGTGTATATCTGTGATCATACAAGGATGATCGTGTGATAGGTAGAGTAGGGATTATGTTAATTCCCCGGTGTGTCAAACCTGTGATCATCCATTTGTCCCGTTTGGCAACGCACATAGATGCTAGCTCGGAATCCATCCCCATTAGCGCACACATTAATTAATTCCCCCCCATAATAATAAAACCTGACCGGAAGAACAGACAGGAAGCGGCCGCGCATTACGACACCATGGCGATGAGACATTGCTCAGGCAGGCTGAGGCCACACCCACCTCGCGATGGATTGACACCTTTGGTTTGATGGACAGATGACATCACTGGAAGGGAGGGCCAATCGGCATGCAGCTGAAGCCCAGGGACAATAAGGAGCCAGCTGATTGGCCAAGGGGGATCAATAAAAGTGGAGAGAAGCCTTTTTTCCCCTCTCATTTTGATGCGGTGGCGGATGGTCATGGACTGACATTTCCATCTTGTTTAGATCTCTCCCCCTTTGTGCTCTCGGCTTGAACTGCCTCTTGCGCTTGGATCTGCGGCTTGACCTGGACTTTCTCTCTCTCTCTGCTCTCTTGCTTTCTCTCTCGCTTGGCCCTCACATATTCCTCTGTCATCGACTCTCCCCTCTTCGTATTGGACATTGGCGAGCTACTGTGTGCGGGACGTGACCTGTGGTTCCGAACCAAGGAGAGATTGCGTGCGGGGTGTTCGTAAAAAGGCAGAGTGCCAAGAACGAAGAGCCGTGTTTTCCGTGCCGTGTTCATGAGGAAGGGCATGGCTGGGGAGCGGGCTGCGCGCTCGTTAGCCTCGCGTGGAAGGCCTTCATCGGGGCCGAGCGAACAAGGGCGAGTCGAGGTCTTCTTGGCACCAAGGTATTTTGGCGCACATGGAGCCGCGTCCGGATGGCGAGTTTGGGGCCGACACTGTTCCTGACAAGGTTCAAGCAGTTGAGCTGAGTGCACGATAACTCACTCTTTATTTTATCCAGTTATGCTCCCTATTTGTCCATGTTTAAGTCTGGTGTGGGGATATGCCGATTTAGGAACCATAGTTAGTAACCGGCCTGTTTGATTATGTATTATCGGCATCCGTGGCAATAAAGCCTTGTTTATTTTTGTACATAATTCAGTTTTCATTGAGTTCATTTCCTACAGGATCGGAGCTGCCATGGGGACCGACAGGTAAAAGCTTCCCACCTCTAGTTCCTCTCTTCCTTCCACGCATATATCGTGAAATCCCCATTCGATCGTCACCTCACATTAACGCTCATCTCCATCCGTGATTTCCTGGTCTTCACCGTGGGGAATCACATGACATTATTGATATATATATATATATATATATATATATATATATATATATATATATATATTGTTGCGGATTCGGGGGTCGGCACTCCCCTTACCAAGGGGGGGGGGGGGGTTAATCCCCTTGTCTTTTAAGCTGGCCGTCCCCCCCAATCCTGGAAATTATAACGCTCCTTCGCGGTCGAGATTGGCCAGGATGATTGGTCAATGGAGTCCCAAATACCTGCGTGCCAATCCGACCGCAAAGCAGGCAGAGAATTCCCGCCCAGACCGCGGACAAGATGGAAATTGCCGAGCAGTTAGCAATCCGAAGCCCGAGCCATTAACAATAGACTAACCCGATCCTGAGCGGTTTCCGAATCGTGCCACAGGTACTCAATTGAGAAAAGACACCAACGATCGAATGAGAGGAAATCAGAGTAAAGGGAAGAACAAATAAGATTTATCAATTATGTACAATGACCCAAGAAAGAGGAAACGAAAGGGGAAGAATGTACAAGAAGAAGAAGAAGAAGCAGACCCAGGGCAACCTTAACTATACAGTCTTACTTAACCCCAGCACAAACAGACTGACTTACACAGGAGATGGTAGTGGGTAGGGGAGGAAGGTCCAGGCAGATGGTAGGCGTTGAGGTCCGGGTCCAGGTTCACTCGAGTACGGGACCGGGTGTTGACTCGTACCGCGGCAAAGAACAGCCGGCAGCTTCGCGTGGCATTGGCGCACAACCGGACCTTTTAGATATAGCGGGGGACTGGGATGCTGCACACGTAATATGTGCACCTGCTGCCTCTCTCGCTGCCTGTCTGTCTCTGTCTGTCTGTCTGTCTGTCTGTCTGTCTCTCTCTCTCTCTCTCTCTCTCTCTCTCTCTCTCTCTCTCAATGTTCATATGCATCTTTCAAACGAGATCATTAATCACCAGGTGTGCTCCGCGCATTCCGTACCAGTCGAGCTCTCCCCGCGCAGTCCTCTCGGCAGTCTTTTCACAATGGCCTCCCCTCGCGCAGTCCTTCCAGCAGCTATGGTCCCCTGCGCAGTTCTTCCAATACAATAGAGCTCTCTCGCGCAGTTCTTCTGTTCGAGCTCTCCCCGCGCAGTTCTCTTTACAGTTCTTTCAATAATCGAGCTCCCTCGTGGTCCTTCTGAGGGCTTTGCGTGCATGCTTATATCGGCAAGCCCAGCGAACCCTCTGGAAGCTCCAGCCACGCCATTACCAGGCCATCCCACCTCAGCCCTGATTGGCTGGTGGCCCTTACCATCCCCCAATGCGGTGACCCTTCTCCTCAAGGCCTCTCCACCCCCCCCCCACCCCCCCCCTTTTCGGGCCTACCTCGTGTTCCTTGACGAGCGGCAGCCGAAATGCTAGGCCAAGATGGATTGCGCCTGTTGGGGTAGGGTAGCTTTTGGGGGTGTGTAGGCTGGAAAATGAAAGGAACCTATTCTTATTTAATTAATGCAACGCAGATGCACCTATTGGGAACACAGCCTTATCTGAAACACATATTAAGGAAATAACTAACAGTCCTATGGTGACGTACGTGTTGCTTATGGACTACCTATGGGTGCGACCTTATTAAATGACGAGAATTATTTACAAGAATTATTTACAAGTATTTACAAGTGAGGGGTTCTAAAACCGCAACACTATATATATATGTATATATATATGTATATATATATGTATATATATATATATATATATATATATATATATATATATATATATATATATATATATATATATATATATATATATATATATATGTATATATATTGTTGCGGATATGGGATTTGCATCCATCCATATCCGCTTGTAAATATTCCCCTATTTCCTCAATACTTCCCAACTATCCCCAATCCCCCATTCCCTAGTCCCATTTTCTGTAAACAACACTCTGTAGACCCGACCTCCCCCTATTTCCCCCATTAAATGTCGTGCCCAGGTTCACCGCATCTCATGTAAGACAACTATAGAACATCTTGCTAGTTATTCTTAGTCTATGTCAGTTAAGGACTCGTTTCCATTAATTCTGACCCTTCGTTGCACCAGAATGTGATTGTATGGCACCGTTAGGAAGTTTAGGACCTCCCAATACCTCCCCGCAGCTCTTCCTCACGGTTCAGCAGCAACAACAACAACAGCAGCAACGGCAGCGGCTGGCGCGGGAAGTGCGCGTCCTCACTCCGGCTTGGTTGGTAGGGGGTGTTGGGAGGGCACCAGGCCTTCCCAACGAGCCGCCATCGAACATGTGCTCGACGGGGTTACCAAATAGGGGCTCCCTGTCAGCTCCTCGTCAAGGGCGGATTCCGGTAACCCCCGCAACCAATGGAAGCGGCGGACCGGCCCCAGTGGGGCGGAGCCAACCAGCCGAGGGCGTGTCACTCCCCGCTGAGCATGCGCAGGAAGAGGGAGGTGACGTCAGATGCGCGCTGAGCTTGGAGCAAGCAAGACCACCTCCGAGCGCTGTGAGGCCTCCCCGCATCTTCTGGACTGGACCGTGCTTTATCCTGTCCCCGAGCCAAGGTGCACCTTGTGCCATCGAACTACCTGTCCCTCCCTGCCATCAATCCCTGTGTAAGTCAGCCTTGTTCCGTTTGTCTGTGGTCTGTCCGGGAATAGATAAGATTGTATTTAAGTGCCCATCTCTTCTGTGTCTTTTACCTCACTCTGCCTTGTAATCTACCCCCTTTTCTCCACCACTGTAATTATACCCTCCTCCGGAGGTCTTGAGAACTGTACCCCTTGCGTCGTTGCCTCTTTCCCAGTCGTCATGTCCTTTCCATCATTGATTTGGCATAGCGCGATTTGATCAACGTCTGGGTGAATCGGGTGAGTTGGGGAAGAATCGGGGGAACTGTTAGGTCGCGGCAATACCACCGCTCGGTAAATAACATCTAAACCGCGTCCATAACAATATATATATATATATATATATATATATATATATATATATATATATATATATATATATATATATATATATATATATATATATATACATATATATATACATATACATATATACAGACTTGGCATTTAATATGGAATATTTTTTTTGTGGGGGTGAACTTACTTTTCAAGATGACTTAGAACCAAAAGTTCATTGGAATTATGTTGAAATTATTCTAGATTTTGTTAATGTGACCTTTAAAAGAAACAAAAACCACATTTGACATTTCGAAGCAAATAAATTGATCCTTGAAAGTGTTGTAAACTGATATCGAACTCAATTCACGGACAGTACTGTGTTAAACTTCTGTACGTTTTCCAGAAGTATCTCTTTATTTTGCACATTAGCCAAAAAAAAATTCAACAAAAACAAAAGCTAAATTATGACTGGGATTACAGACAGTAAAATTACAGTTCAGTACTTCGTGTAACCCCCACGAGCATTCAGGAGAGCATGTACACGTTGAGGCAT